>NC_133617.1:540638591-540858591 GCF_048593235.1 Sminthopsis crassicaudata
TGGTCTATTTCATCAATATAATAATCCCTTACATCTTTGAAGAAAAAAATCAGCTTTTTTGCTACTGCTCTGAACACCTAAATAATCCTACAAGTCAATTAATAAATCAGCCTTTTGCTACTGTTCCTAACACTTAAATAATCCTAATTCATTTAATCTTACCAGATAGGGTTTATTTTTGTGGTTCTTTTCTCCAAATTATTTATCTTCTTTTGAAGCTCTTAGAACATTTAAACAAGGACTCAGGAAGAACATTTCGTCACTTTTTAAAATTTCTCCCTTTTTACACATTCCATTATGCCAGTTTTTTAAATTGCTTAATTTTTAAATTTATTTTATTTTTTGTGATCCATTTGTTTGTTCTCCCAATTATCCCTCCTATGTATATGTGCTTTTTTTTTTTCTTTCAAGAAGAAAAACCATTGTTGACTCATATCCAGCTTGTGGTCCATTTGGACCCTTAGATTATTATTATTATACTTCTTTTCTGTGTTTATAATACCCAGTGAGTACCCTTGTTTAATTTCTGCTGTTTGTAGTCTGGCTACTCTCCCAGATCCCACAGCCAGGAACTTTTCTTTGCCAGATAATTCTAAGCAGGGTACATATATACCACAGATAAGAATGATGCTGAAGGTGAATGGAATATCAGTGGCATATCTTGATCTCTTTTATTTGGCAGGATGCTTAAAAGAACATCTTGTTCATTTTAGATATCTTATTTAATCATCATTTAATAGTATCTTGTTATTAGTTATCTAAATTCTAAATACAACTTACCTAAAGATGGACATACTCAAAATGGATTTTTTTCTGCTCCAATTTTTATCCTTGAAGTAGAGAGAAAATTTAAGGGTATAGCAGAAAGAGAAATTTTTCATTTTTAAAACATCATACTGTGTTCTTAGATCCCTCCCCTTCTCATAGTGGAAAAAGCTATGCAGGAGTCAAAACTCTCCATTACCCAGGTAGTATGAAATGCACCCAACAGTTCCATCAAATTATAGTAAGGCAGCCATGTGCATCCAGGAGTGGGAATGGTTTGCTGAGGCATACAGACCCTAAGAAGGGGGAGGAAGGAGCAGAGATGATCATAATAGTGACAACTAAAGTAGTAGAACTGCAGCAAAAATGTGTGTTTTTACAGCAGGCTGATTCTCTTCACCCTGTAGCTCCTACATAATCTACCTCCTGGCAGCAGCTCCAAACGTGACTGGTGGGCACGGTAAACAGTAAGTGCTCAGGGAGGCCAACAAGCTTCCTGAGCAGTGATAAATTCAGAAATGAGAGAGAGGACACCCACATCATGTAGAACCCACTGTGCCCGTTCCCCCTAACATGATGAAGTGTGTGACCATCACAAAACTCGGTAATACTGTTTTAATTGGGATGTAGAGAGAATAGGTGCCAGCTGCAAAAACAGTATGTGTTTCTGCAAAGAGTGTGTCAGAGGTGGCTGCCAGGCCCTGACTGCTGCCAATTCTACTAAGCTACAAATAGAAACTACAGGGTACAGTGGGCTTTGCCTACTGCGGCAGCCCAGATCATCAATCACTGCACTGGATGCAAAGAGTGGCCCCAGAAGGCAGTAGTGGACCATAGTTCTTTGAGAATTGACTGATACATTTTGGGAGAACAGACCCAAGCAGGCAGTTCCAGACCAGAGGTAATGAGTAGAAAGAAAAAAGAGAGGGGTTACTATATAAGACCCTACATGAGGCTGTTTCTAGTTAACTTGGACTGTACCTGCCCTTTAGGTGGTAAAGTATTTCTGTGATCTGATCCAACAATAATTTTGTCATCTCAATACACATAGTCAAGGCTAGTTATAAATAAAATTGTGAAGCAATTGAAGAATCAACTAGTAATGTGTAGCCGATTGTAAAGATGACAAATTACCATATCATTCCTGTAGGGAGTATGGTATAGCCAATTTAGAGGCCCCAGGTATATAATGGCCTCACTCCTATTTTATAAAATTTTTCAAGATATAAAAAAGAAACAAATATATTGAGTCCAAGTAACTCTGAACAGGAATCCTCTCATGTGAAATTCCACTGTCATACAAGAGTCATAGTTACAAAGAGGCATAGCTATTTATGGAAAGCTCCTCTCTCCCAAAGTGTTTTCTAAGTTCAGTACTTGTTTTAGTCAAGATTCTGTCATCATTTCCTAAGTGAACACACAATTCAGTATGGTTATAGGCAAATGCAGAACCCATGTTGGCAAAATTCTGAAGCAGACAATGTCATAAAAATGTCATTTGAAACACCTAAATCACACTGTATATCACACCCCCACACCAGGCTCTCTATTCCCCTAAGAGATGGTCAAAACACTAGATTCAGATAGAGCATTCAAGACAAAAATATGATAACCTTTCATCCATGATGGTATATTTGTGTGTTAAAGGAAGAGGTGTTTAGGGAATAGGATCTAGGTCATAACCTTGCCGCTGGACTGTCTCTCAGATTAAGGCTTATTATACAGCATAGGCTCATTAGTTCTTCACTTGTCTTGACATTCAAAACTGACTCAATCAATCACTCTCTCTCTTATATACACTCATTGAATCCTCTGACTATCAACTCATTCTCAGTTTAATTTTTCTAGGCTTCCATGAGGAAACTTTCTAACATGATTCTTCTTTTAACTCAAGCACTCATATATCCTATATGCTAACTTCACCATATCCAAATCCCATTCAAATCTCTCTCCTGAACTCCATATTCATATCTCGAATTAGTACCTGGACACCTCTCTAGATATTTCATTAGCATCTCAAACTCAATATTTTATTTAAAAGGAACTCACTATCTTTCTTCCTAAATTTGCCTCCATTAAAAACTTCAACATTTCTATCAAAAGCACTATTATTCTCCTATATTCACAGGTTGCCAAGTGTTATTGATTAAACCTCCTCAATATCTCTCACATGATCCTTTTCTCTCCCCTCACAAGGTACCACCTTAGTTTGGGTCCTCATTGCTTTTTACTTTAAATGTTATTAATAGTCTTCCAATCAATTTCTGATTTCAATTTCTCCCCTCTTCAATCTATCTTCCACCTAGCTGGCCAAAACAATTGCCCTACAAATCTCCCCAGCTCAGAATCCTTCCATGGTTCCCTGTCACTAGTATAAAATACTAATCTGGAATTTTGTGACATCAACAATCAACCTCCTTGAGCTTTATCTCCACCCCTCTTCATGGGCACTATGTTCCACCCAAAGCATTTGACTCACTATTCCCCAAACTTAGTATTCCATCTCATACTTTGATGAATTTGTAAAAGTAAATTCCTTGAATTCACTCCTTCCTCATATTCACCCCACCCCCAACCTCATAAAACTTCATTCTCCAAATCTTGGTTCAGATTTCACTTCTTCCATAAAAGCTTGCCTGATTCCTTCAATTTTTCATGTTCCTTCCCTCCTCAAATTATCATTTATGTGTCTATGCACATATTGGAACCTCCCTACTACAATCTGCCCATTCCTACCCCTAAAAATTTTCTGATACAATATAAATATTTAGAGCATTCCTTTTTTACAATGTAATTTTCCTGAGGACAGGGATATTTTGTGTGTGAATGCTTAGAAAATGTTCCTTTAGTGACACTGAATTCATCTCTCAGTCCATATTTATTCCTTTCATGTTAGTCTCCCTTCACTCCAGAATAATAGCAGGCAAGTAATTACTTTTTTTTTTTTGTATCTTTATATTAGCCCCCAATGTTTTTTTACAATGGCTTTTTATTTACCAGATATATGCATGGATAATTTTATAGCATTGACAATTGCCAAACCTTTTGTTCCAATTTTTCCCTCCTCCCCACCCCCTCCCTCAGATTTCAGGTTGACCAATGGCCCCCCAAATTTTAGGTTAACATATGTCAGCAATAAGCTTTTATGAAGCTGCTACAGTGAACTAGATGTTGGAAAAACAAAGACAAAAAAAATTAAACAATCCCTAACCTCAAGGGATTTATATTTTATTGGAGGTGATAACAATTTGGATCTATCTACATAAAAATCAGATAGATATTCAATAAACTTAAAGCAAAAAAAAATACAACTAAATACTTGGTAATTAAACAGTAAAATGTACTATTAGGGATCAGAGTCATTAGCATTTGGGGGTATCAGGAAAGGTTTCATGAAGAAGATGGAACTTGAATTTCCTATTAAGGTAAAAGAGGAATTGTATATGAAAAAGGTGACAAGGAAGTAAAAAGCAGGAATAGAAGTTGACCAGTGCAGTGGTACAAAATGATAAAATGAAAAGAGATATGTAAAGAAAAGGGAAAGCACAGTTTGTTTGACCATAGAGTATCCATAGAGTATGGGGGAAAGGGTAATATACAATGACATGGAAATATAATTTGAGGTCAAGTTATAAGGATGGACTCTATACCCTATATTCAAAGCAATAGAGAACCACTTGAATCAAGTGAAAGGGGCAATGACATGATCAAAAGCTTGAAGAAATTAACTTTGGCAACTATATGGAAGACAAATTGGAGTGAGGAAAAACTTGATTCTAATTAGAAGACTGTTGTATTACTCTAGACAATAAGTAATTGGTCAATACTATCAAATGTAGCAGAGAGATCTAAAAGTAGGAGTGCTAAAAAGCTCAAAAGATTTAAAGATTATTGATTACTTTGGAGAAAACAATTTCAGTTAATTAATAAGGTCAGAGCCCATTTTGTAAAATTCTGAAGAATGAGTGAAGAGGATGTGGAAGAAACAACTAAAGATTGGGGGGTTTGTAGAATTCTGGAAGAAAAAAAGGAAGAAGAGATGTAGGACAATAGCTTGGGGGTATGGTAATGAATTCTAGTGAAGAATTTTTTCTTTGTTGTTTGTTTTTAAATTTGAGGTTACTTGATCAGGTTTGTAGTAATAAGTTAGGAAAGGTATTTCTACTACCTTTAGGTAAGTAGATAAGGAAAGGTTGGAGAGAGAAGAGTTGATTAAGAGCACAATCTGCTGAAGATGATGGGTAGGGATGAGATCAAGGATACATGTAAAGGGATTGTCTTTGGAAAGGAGAAGTGCTACCTCATTATCAGAGGTTGGCAGAAAGGGGAGGAATGGAGGATTATGTCAATGGAATTTGAGATGAAAAGAAAAGAAAAAGCAGGGGACCATGGAAAATGGTCTCACTTTTGGCAGTAAAGTAAGAAACAAGGTGCTTAACTGAGAGATGTGGAAAATTTCAGGGGATAAAACAAAGGATGGAATAGCTTTTATGAGAAGTGAATCAATTAGGAAGGAATAATTATTTCCTTGCCTCAGCAAAATGCCTGTTAAGTTGAAAAACATAAATGTATAATATAACCATTCAGTTTGTTTATATTACTTTCTTCAGCTTTCTCAGAAGTATATGAGTAGTAGCAGAGGATACAGAAGACAGAGTTAATCCACAGTTGGGATTTAGTGAGGGATGAATAACAACAGGCTAAAGAGATGGGAATTTGAAATGTGTGATGATGAATGTTATTGTTTATTATTATTAATTATAATTATTGCTAAAATTAATTATCTGAAACAGAAGGAAACTTAGAACAAAGTTAAAAACTATATAATTTAATTTGCCAAGCTATGATTTGCATATCAAATGAGGTCAACTAACTCCTCAGATGTCAGAAACCCCTGATGATTTATAGACCTGGTTTTTTATAATAGAAAAGAGGAATTTTTTTAAATGACAGAAACTTGTTTTGAACATATTTCAATTGGACAAGGCAGATCACCTGACTAGTTAGCTTCTCCCAAACTTTTCTCATTTTATCCCAAAAGTCCTTGCCTTATAACTGGTTTCTTTTGTAAGCAACAAATGTGCAGGTAAAGAGGAACTTTGGTGAGTAGTTGAGCAGTCAACCCCTTTTTCTGCTAGAAAGGAAAACTTAATCTTTTAAAATAAATAAATAAATATTTAATCCTAGGATTATTTCATTCCTCTAAATCATCTGCTGCTATTTCTATTTTTTATTTAAGTTTTAAGCAAATAAATCAAAGGATGCAAAATAAAATTATCTATACTAAATGCAAAGATGGATTCAATAAATATATAGATAACCTAAACTTAAGGATAACTTTTTCTAAAGAAAAGAGTTTAATCCTGTAATCAAACTAAAAATAAATCAAAGTTATTAACACTAACTGATTTCCTTTTCACTATAGGGGAAAAAAAATTGGAAAGGTAGGAAAATGAAGTCATGGCAAAGCAAATGACCTGAGAAAATAGTGATGTCTAGAGAAATTGGATGTTCAAGATGAGGACAAAAAAATAGATTTAAGTACTGTGTAGGACAGTATGGGTGTGACTGAGGTACAATATAGGAATAGATCATAAAATGTGAAGAGATTGAGAAATTGAGATTTTAGAAAGTTTGAGGGAGCATCAGCATGAATACATGCTATTCTTTCTCACTTTACAATAATGTCATAATATCCTTAACATATGACACAAAATTTTTGTTCAGTACCATTCAACTTGTTCTTGCTATAACTTCTTTATCGCCAAATCACCAAATCTAGCACCTTTTCATTTCTCAGGAAGCTCTGCCTGGTTGTCCAATCCTTCTTGAAAAATGCCTCTCCTAGGTCCCCCCCCCCCCTTTTTGTTCCTGCCTTTATTTCCATCTAGCCCTCAGAAAAAACGCACATTCACTATCAATCAAGTGATGATAGGACGTGATGAAGATTCTTTCATGAGAAGAATGGCCATTATAAACTTAGCTTGTGAATACTTACATGACAAATATATTTTAAAAGATAACATCTAGAGAGGTGAGTTCTTCAACACTAGGATTGGATCTGTTATGATAGCATTTAATGCAGTACTGCAGAGAAGATAAAAAAAAATTGGTGAGAGATGGCCTTTCTAACATCTCTGTATCATATTGCTTTATCATTCATACTTTATTAGCACCTTTATATGCTTCAAACTCTGAAGGAAGGGGTAGAGGAAAAACAATGACTCCTTTCCTAAAAACCCTTGATAGCTGGTTCAAAATACCAACTATCCTCTGACAGACTTGTGATGGAAAGGGCTATCCATATCCAGAGAGAGAACTATAGAGACTGAATGTGGAACAAAGCATGATATTTTAACCTTTTGTTGTTCATTTGTTTGTTTGTTTGTTTGTTTTTCTTGTGTTTTTTCCCCCTTTTGATCTGATTTTTCACAGCATGATGCATATAGAAATATGTTTATAAAAATTGCTATTGTTTAACTTATATCAGATTGCTTATTGCAAAGGGGGGAAGAGGAAGAAAAATTTGGAAAATAAGATTTTGCAATGGTGAATGTTGAAAATTATCTTTGTATGTATTTGGAAAAATAAAATAATGCTAAAAAATATCACCTTTCTCTTTATTTGCCACTAGCTACTCTTCTGGCTTTCAATTCTATCATTTTCAGCATGCCTCCATGCCAGTAGTTTCTGCCACTCCCTACCCCACTTTTATCTTCTTTTTGTGCATTGTCTTTTCTCATGTGATTGAAAGCTCCTTGATAGCAAGAACTATCTTTCTTTTCCTTTTCTTTTAATTAACTAATTTCTTTTTAATACACATTAATTTATGAATCATATTGGGAGAGAAAAATCAGAATAAAAGGGAAAAACCATGTGAGAGAAAAAAAAAAACAGAAAAAAGATGTGACCACAGCAGGCATTGATTTACATTCAATTTCTATAGCTCTTTTTCTGGATGCAGACAGTATTATATCAAAAGTCTATAGGGATTTTCTTGAATCACTGAACCATTGAGAAGAATCAAGTCTTTCATATTTGTTCATTACACATTCTTGCTGTTATTGTGTACAATGTATTCCTGATTCTGCTTGTTTTGCTCAGTATCAGTTCATATAAATCTTTCCAAGTCTTTCTAAAATCAGCTTGTTCAGCATTTTTTATAGAATAATAATATTCAATTACCTTTATATACCACAACTTGTTCAGCTATTCCCCAGTTGATGGGCATCTACTCATTTTCCAATTCTTTGCTACCACAAAAAAAAAAAAAAAAAAAAAGTTGCTACAAACATTTTTGCACAGGTGGGTCTTTTCCTTTCATGATTTCCTTGGGATACAGACACTGTAATGGCACTGTTTATTTTGTTTGTACAAAAGCTTTTAAATTTAATATAATAAAAATTGTCCATATTGCCTTTCATAATGCTTACTAGTTCTTTTTTATCATAAATTCTTCCCTTCTCCAAAGATTTGATAGATAAAATAGCCCTTGCTCTCCTAATTTGTTTATGATTATTATCCTTTTTGCCCAAATCATATACCCATTTTGACCTTATTTTGTTATGGAGTGTGAGACATAGGTCTATACCGAATTTCTGACATTATTTTCCAGTTTTCCCAGCAATTTTTTGTCAAATAGTGAGTTCTTATCCAGAAGCTGGAGTTTGGGGGATTATCAAATACTAGATTACCATTGGCCTTGATTATTGTGTCATGTATTTATAATCTATTCCACTGATACACCACTCTATTTCTTAGACTGGTACCAAAATGGTTTTGATGACTGCTGTTTTACAATATAGTTTTAGATTTGCTACTGCTAGGCCACTATTCCTTGTATTTTTCTTTCATTAATTCCCTTGATTTTCTTTTTTATTAAAGTTTTTTTTTATTTTCAAAACATATGCATAGATAATTTTCATCATTAACCCTTGCAAAACCTTGTGTTCCAAATTTTCCCCTCCCTTCTCCCCAACCTTTCCCCTTGACAGCAAGTAATCCAATATATGTCAAATATGTACAATTCTTTTTATATTATTTCCACAATTATCATGCTGCACAAGAAAAATCACATCAAAATAGGAAAAAAATGAGAAATAAAAACAAAATGCAAGCAAACAACAACAAAGGAATGAAAATATTATGTCATTATCTATGCTCAGTTTCCACAATACTCTCAATGGATGTAGATGGCTTTCTTCATCACAAGATCATTGGAATTGGCCTGAATCAACTCACTGCTGAAAAGTCACATCCATCAGAGTTAATCATCATATAATCTTGCTGTTGCCATGTACAACGATCTCCTGGTTCTACTCACTTCACTTAACATCAATTCATGTAAGTCTCTCCAAGTCTCTCTGAAATCATCCTACTGATCATTTCTTACAGAACAATAACATTCCATAACATTCATATACTGTAACTTATTGAGCCATTCTTCAACTAATGGGCATCCACTCAGTTTCCAGTTTCTTGCCACTAAAAAAAAGGGCTGCCACATATTTGTACATGTGGGTCCCTTTCCCTTCTTTATGATCCCTTTGGGATACATACCCAGTAAAGACACCTAATTTGTATCCCTAATGCTTAGCACAGTGTCTGGCATGTGGCAAGAGTTTATAAATGTTTATCAGCTATAGTATAATATTGTACCATTTATTTTGCATATGCACATCATTTTATTGGGCTCTTGTGTTTAACAAACTTTTGAGAAAGCTTAGCCCAAAAGTGTCAAATTCCTACCTTGCAGTCCATAAGCCTCCAAAATTCTGGAATGTGGCCTGAACTATATTAAATATAATTTAGGAAATATTTAAGAAAATAAGTTAAAGTACAGCACAACATAGATAATGTTAAGTTGTGGTTTTTGAAGCCAATATGCAGCCTATAAGGGTCTTTTTTATTTGATTTTGGCACAACTGGCTTAGATAACTCTGAAGTGACCCCACTTTTAGACAATTATTCACATTTATATACAAAAGTACATAGGACTAATAACTGCCAGTTCTCTGGAGTAACATCTGAGGTCACCCTATGAATACTGATATGCTGCAGAATGGCCACAGATGGTCACCCAGTGAAAGCCATATGAGGCACAAAGACCTCAACAGAGAGCAATATGTGCAGGAAAGTACAGCCAAGGTCAACTTCAACCTGCTCACCATAGAATCACATCACTTATGCTGCCAGTGAAGGAATATCATGAGGACAGAGCAGATTTACCAATAATATAATATAGAAAAATACCTTTCTTTGACAAGGGTAATAGGATGGAGTTTTATGTACAAACTGCTTTCTGAGTCATTCTTGCATGCTAATAACTTAGCTAGTAAAATCTTTCCCTTTAATTGCTATTTTTTTTTTTTCCTTTTAGCCCATTTTATCGCTTCTATGCACAACACGTTAATAAAGCCTTTATTTCTTTCAGTGTTAGCCACAATCCAACATAATATAAACAAATGCCACCAAAATGAATCTCTCAGCTAGGGCCCAAAGTAATCATTTCTCTAATCGAGCTTGCAGGTGCATTGAACACCTGCTCCATTGCCTGAAAGTTTGTCATGCACATGTCTTCTCCCCTTAAGGAGGGGTAACCCTAATCCCCCAGAGCTGAAAACCAAGAGCTCTATCATTTTTAGAAAAAGGTTTAGACAATATAAAGGAACCCTCATATTTCTTTTAAATGTACAAACATTATTTCTTCAAACTAAACTAATTATTTTTCAATTTCACCAATTACTTTTCAGTATTTCAAACTCTTCAATAGTTTTTCCCCCCATTAAGCATATCAAACTCAAAACATATCCAAAACAGAACTCATTATCTTTCCCCACCTCTCTTCCAAACTTCCCTATTACCGTCAAGGGCACTGCAGGTTGGCAACCTCAATGTCTTTCTCAGATACTATCATTCACCTCCCACATACATAATCAGCTGCCAAATTTCATTGTTTACATCTCACAACATCTTTAATATACTTCTCTTTTTCTCCATTTTCATAGTCACCATTCACCTAGACTATTGGAATACTTCCAAATTGTTCTCACTATTCAAATTTCTCCTTAATCCAATTCATCTTCCACATATCTGTGAAAATAATTTTTCATACATTTCTCCTATCCTCATATAAAAATCTCTAATGGTTCCCTTTTAAGACTAGGAGGCCTATCACTCACTAAGATTATCTATATTTTTAGGGGGGAGATACAAAACTCTTCAGAATCTGATCCCCTTTGTCTTTTTGGTCTTCTTAGACATTTTTCACTTCTAGGCATTGTATGGTTCAATTATACCAATTTACTCTTCTTTTCCATCTCAAATCTCTGTGCCTTTCACTGGCAATATCATGCCTAGAATAAAGTCCCACTTCAACTCTGCTTTTAGAATCCTTATCCTTTTTTAAATTTCAATTTCAATTCAAATATCACATTCTGCAGGCAATTGTTTTTAATCTACATAGCTGCTAGCTCCTTTTCATCTAAAGGTACCTTATAACTATATTCTATATATCTTTTATAGACATATATATGCATAAATGTGTGCATATATATATACATACATATATATATGTTTTCTTCTCTATTAGAATGTAAGCTCCTTGAGAGCAGGAACTTTGTTTTCTCTTTACATTCCTACTACTTAATGACTGGCACATAGTAAGTATTTAATAAATACTTGATGATTGATTTTGTTAGCTCTTTTTTAGGAGATAATCACTTAATGGCTCATGCATCAAACTCTCTCCACAGAAGCTTTACATTCATTCCTCTTTGCACTTTTCATGAGGTTCCTTTATTCTTTTTTCTAATAAATTCATAGCTAAAATAATATTCTAAGATTTCAATGGATTTATAAGTTCTTCTATGTGTTCATTTTCTCCAAAGATGCAGATCAAAATCTTATGTGTCCTTCCATAAAATTTGACAAAAACACCCAAAATGATCAGCCTTTTTCTGTTATCTTTATATTATTCTATGTGATATCAATGAAACAGGCAAGCTGTTCCCCCATTTATTATTTCTCATATAATTAACCCATCATGTTTTTTTTGGCTGTAGATTTTTCTGATGATATTCTTCCCCTATATAATTCCTCCATCCTCTCAATTCTGGTTATAACTTTGATCTTAATATATTACCCATAATTTTACCAGAATCAAATGAAATTCAAGAATTTGAAAATTTCTTTATTTGATCATACTCATTCATCATTCCATCCTTTCTCCTTAACCCAATTACTATGACCTCCCTTCAGTCCATTCTTCAATTCTTTCCCAAACCTTCAATTCTAAACTTACAACAATCTCCTGGATTTCATATTTGATCCATTGGTGCTTTAATTCAACCCTATATTATACTCTACTCTTGAATCTCTTGCTCTCCTTGTCTTATCTCCGACCATGCTTTGCCAAATACATACCCTATTATTCCCATAGGGTAACTTCTTTGCTATTTCTTATGCTGTTTAATGGAGCTGGGCTGATTGAATCCACTACATATTTATAATAACTTCCACTAGACCCATTATAGCAAAGTACAATTTTAATACCTCCTTAATTAGTTTGCTATTCTGCTCACCATAGCAGCTATTCCAAACTTTTTCATCTCCCCTGAAGCCTTTCATTCCATTCCTTCTTTTGTCTCTTCAGTAGAGAAATTTGTCTAATATTTCACTAAGAAGATTGAAGTCATTTCCTAAGAGTTCCCTTTTACCTCATTCTCACCTCATACCACTCAAACAACTTCTCCAATCCATCTTCTATTTTACATGAAGAAATCCCCTTTCTCCTTAACAGGTAACAAGACAAATACTCACACACACAAACACACACACACACACACACACACACACACACACACACACACATACACGTATTATATATTTAGCCAATTCCATAACTCCCATCTTATACATCAGACTGCCCTTGCTATCTCTGTCTCTGTCTGTCTGTCTGCTTCTCTGTGTCTCTGTGTCTCTTTAGCACTCTGTCTCTGTCTCTGTGTCTCTGTCTCTCTGTCTCTCTGTGTGTCTCTGTCTCTGTCTCTCTCTCCCTGTTTCTCTCTCTCACTCTATCTCCATTTTTCTACATGTATATGTCCTCTGTCTCTTTGTCTCTGTCTCTGTCTGTATGTGTGTCTCTGTGCATGTGTCTGTCTCTCTGTTCCTTTATCCCTCTGTCTCTCTGTTTCTGTCTCTGTCTCTGTCTCTCTCTGTCTCTGTCTCTCTGTTTTTGTGTGTGTGTTTCTGTTTCTCTTTTAGGCCAAGCACATGTAATTATAGCTCTCTGTTTTGTCTCTGTCTCTATCTGTCTCTGTCTCTGTCTCTCTGTTTCTGTGTGTCTGTTTCTGTTTCTCTTTTAGGCCAAGCACATGTAATTATAGCTCTCTGTTTTTATCCTATTTGTATTTAGTTATTTACATATTTTCTTCTCTGTTAGAAAGGGAACTTTTTGAGGACTGAGACTATATTTTCCCCTAAAAACACTTTGTTTCTTCAGTGTTTAACACAATTCTCAATGTATAGTAAATGCTTAATGAACATGGTTTTGAGTGATTGATTGATAATTGTTTATAATGTTTTGTACTTTATTCAGAAACATCCTTCCATTACTATTTAAGTTATTCCCAGTTTCAGTTCTTTAGAAAAATAGTGTTCCATGGTTTTTAGCCACATATCATCAAAACAATATTGGTATTAATAATTATAAATTTGCTAGGGATGGAATTTCATTTTCCTTATTTTTCTTACATTAATAAATAAATCACATGAGATATTTCAAATATCAAGAAGAATGATGAAAAACTAGTCCAGAACTAGTGACTTTCAAAGGGGTTTTTTTAAAGTATATTTTTCTGAACTAGTCTATGCAGCTAAAATGAAAACTAATTGTGAATCTTTATTTCAAATATTTATTTTACTGTTTAAAAAGTAGAAGTAATGAGAAAATGCCATTTTCATAGCATTACAAGTAGTAAAATGGGTATTGAATGGATATTATCTAAAATTAATATCTAATGCATTGCCTTTGATGATAGACACCTATCAACAAACAACAAAATGTTGTTTTAGCCTTAAAATTAAAGCAAGACATTCAATTGAACAGACAAGCTTTTTTTCCTGGGCACAACATACCTATAATATGTCAGAACAATATGAATTAACATACAAAAGAGCAAGGGAATATTTTATTGATCACTGTGTATGATTCAGTATTTCCCTGTAAAATGTGTTTACACTGTCAAATACAAGGACTCTATGACAAACTCCCAGTAAAGCAAATCCAATATAATGATATCTATTTTGTCCTTTTGAAGAAGGGATGTAAATCAAGCAAACTTCCCATACTAATTGATGGGTGCTGGTTCAGCACTTTATATCTCAGAGCCACTTTCTTTATTATATTCATTCTGTTGCTTCCTAAAGTACTGCAAGAAATTCTGTTACCACTGCACAAGTCAACACTTGATGTGATGCATAGTGGAAAAAAGTTACACACACACACACACACACACACACACACACAAAGGCTGCAATAATGTGAGTTAGAAACATATTATGTCATGTCAATTAACACATTGCTGAAATACAAACCTATATATAGTGTTTGTATAAATGAAAATAGACATTCTTACTAATTGGCACTCACAGTTCTCCCACAGGAAACCAGACCACACCCATCCTCAGATGATAATCAAATGTATATAAAGATTTGGGCCACATAAGCTACAATAACTGTCTAGCAGAATAACTTCTGTTCTTAAGAAGTCTGAGTGTTTAATAATAGAAATTTTTTTTCATCACCCAATGTTTGATACACATTTCTTCTCACACTCTCTAAAAGCAAACAGACTTCAAAATGATAAAGTTTTAGTTACCATTACTACAGTAAAAAATTAAAATAAATATATTAATGTTAAATTTATATGGCTTGCTTGTGGAGACAAACCATAGCTGGTATCATTATGAATAATATACTTAGGTTTTTAGTTTTTAAACTATATAAATGATAATGCCATATGATTAATGTAATCATTATCAGAAGCACCAGTAATTGGCTTGGAATCAATGAGAAGAAATAAAACTCAAAAATGATATTTTGACCTTTGACTTCAGGTAAAATCATCCCAATTAATTAAATATATACAATGACTATTCTTTTTTCCCCTCCAAAAAACATCACTGTCTTTGGACACAAATCGTATTCTCAAGACACTGTTTTAATGTTTATTTCATAGATTCATAGAATTTTAGAGCTATTTATACAGGTTTATGCTGCATATACAGCAATATTGTTTCATGTAAAATTCTAAACTCCATTCTGTTTTTATAGCATTCTGAAAGAGATCAAGTTTATATTTGAATGTGAAAATGTACCCATAAATTATGTAATATGCTTCTCATTGAAATCAAATTCATATAATGTCATGGTTAAATTAATGAGGGGGAGGATGGTGCAGAAAGGAAAATAGATGGAATTTTATTTAATCATAACATTTCCCTAGCTAGATGACCATATGCAAGTCATTTCCATGTACAAGACGTAAGTTTTCTGTTCTATGCAATGTGAGGATTGCAATATACATTGTGTAAGATTCCTGTCATTTATAAGTAATAGAGGAAATCATCAATCAATCCTTTTCTGTTAAGTTGGCCATCCTTTATAACATAGACTAAGTAAATTCCCCAAATTCCAGGTAACTATGCAGAATTTCTAGAGGAAATATCCTTTGTTGTTACTTTTCTCCAACTAATCTCTTTCTAAAGAAGTGGAAAAAAAAATCCAACTCTTGATCCCCACATTATGCAAAGATTTCTGGTCTTCATATAAAGAAATCCACAATTTAATATGACTTCTTGCTGGTTCTGATTCACTATTTAAAGAATCTCCCAGCAATCTAGCCACAGCTATTCTATGTAATAATGATTGGTACTTGATGCCATAGGTAGCAAATGATATGTACTAAAGTAAATAGTGGCAAAAAATTTACCATAGAATCCTTCATCGTGCCTCAAGACTTTGCTAGATCTGATACTAGAAGAAAGTGGTCAGAATTAGGTTTTAAATTAATTTAAATTAAATTAATTCTACATTAACATTTTTTTTAAATGGCAAACAAGCAAGGCTTTAGGTTCCAGATTAGGTCAGAATTTGAGAAGAAAAAAAAAAAAAACAAACCTGTGCCCTTCCCATGTTTGTAACTTTTCAGATAACTAAATTCAGGGTCATCTAGTCCAATAATACCTATGACTCAATTAATACTGTTCAAGCAATGTTCTTTTACCTTTCAGACATCTTATTCTCTCAAGAAAACAATTGTGATTCTGAAAAACCCCAACCTCCTATGCTTAAACAATATGTGATACTAATCTCCAAATCTCCATCCATATTAATCACCATTTTCCTAATGTTCTCATAGTTATACAGTCAACATATTATATTAATTTTTTTTTTTTGCTTTTTTTTGCTGAAGCAATTGGGGTTAAGTGATTTGCCCAGGGTCACACAGCTAGGAAGTGTTGTGTTTGAGACCAGATTTGAATTCATGTCCTCCTGACTTCAGGTCTGATGCTCTATCCACTGTGCCACCTAGTTGAGCCCATATTATATTAATTTTATACTGTCTCTTCCTTCCACCCCTTTTCTTTACTTTTGTATCTATTGATCAGACCCATATCACTTCATGCCAAAACATGTTTCCTAAGTGACCCTTGAGGAGGACACTTACCTCTCTGGCCCTGTTTTTAAGACTGTAAATGAAGAAGTTGGACTAAATGACTTCTAAAAACTATGATACAATTCTGTTTTAATTAGTTTCCCTGATTCTAAGTTCTCCTGTCATTCCTTTGTTCAAGCTGTTACCCATTAATTTTCCTAAATCACCACATTCTTTGTGTTACTCTCTTGCCTAAAAATCTTCAATAGTCTAAACTCCTTTGTCTGATATTTGAAACTTATATCCTACCATCTGTCCCTATTCAACCTGTAAGTTAAGTTGTAGCAACTTAACCCCACTTCTCCCAAACACAAACTCTATACACTATCCTTGTTGATCTCTATAGTGTCTTGCGCAATTTTTGTACAACCTCATCTTTGTATTTTTTCTAATACCTTTCTCATCTTTTTGGAAACTCCAACTTCCTCTTTTTCCCCAGTTAAAGCCTATCTTACTCATCAGGACCCAAACCAAATTGTTCCTCTTTCATGCATACTTCCCTGACTACTATAATCAATGTCTTAATTCATATAGATGGCTTACTTTTTTTCTAATATTCATTTGTACCTAAAATCCTTTAAATTTCTGTGTCCCCGAATACATTTTAAATAGAATTCTTACAAACTGCTTGGTATAGACAGGTAATTTTTCAAGTGTGATATCTTATTTCCCAAGTTATATTGTGTACTGTAATTGTTATTTACATTCTCCATAAAGCTACACTCAACTTTTTATTGTTTTATTGGTGATTTTGGTAAACTTTTATCAATTCTTTTTTCCTATCATCATTGAGAGAAATTTAAGAATTGTTTTCTTTATATATAATAATATCTTTCTCTAAAGCTTAGGTAGAAGTATCGTGAAATTATCTATGAGAATAATTAAGTTTAAATTTTTGTACCATTTCAGAGAAGGAAAATTGGAATGGAATCTTAAAATTTAATGGGAAGGAAGGAGATGTTTCCCACTAATCTGAAAACATTAATTTTAGAAGTTTAAAAGCATACATTCTTTTTTTTTTTTAAATCATTTGTAGGTATAAACAAAGCTTTAGAGATTCAAAAAAAAGTCGTTCTGGGAAGAATCATGAGATTTATAATACATGCTTCTTAGGCTAGATAAAATATATAGAGAATAACATTAGGACCAAATAAACTCTGGGACAATCTCATTTTTATCAAACTCCAGGGAATCATCCTCGCTACTATAGAGATACTGTAGTGCATAAGGTGATGGCAGAGCTGCTGATAATGGATTCAAACAGGGAAGGTTCTGCACAAAAAGAGAAATAGACTGGGATATAACTGATAGCTGACAGTTGCTTTGAAAGGATGACGAATACATTAAAAATGCTTTTGTTCAGCTAGTCCTTAAGGATCTAATAATAAAATAAAGCTGGAAATATTATTAAAGTAGAATGGTATGGTTTTAATTATATACTGACTGCTTTAGAGGAGGAAATTGTTCTGTTCCTAAAGAAAACGTCAAAGCTCTAAGTGAAAAATTAAAAATGCCCAACTGTTCAATTTGAAACATACAAAGTTTGAAGATACCATAACATGTTTCCTTTGCCTTCCAAAGTGTACCAGGGCTCTAGAAAACAACTTCTCACAATAAAGCTCTTTGTAAACAAGCAGATTCTAGGTAGGGCAGCAGCATCCCAGGAAGGGATCACAATGTCGTGCTCTGAATTTGAAATAATGAGTCCCAACTCAATTTATTATCAAGTCATTTTTCCAACCTTACCCATCTGAAATTTTTATCCTTGTGGACTTCACATTAAAGTATTTCCCAAAAAGGCTCATTTCTCTAAAACAAGTTATATGGAGATAAACTAAAAAAAGTTAATTCATTATCTGTTCTGAATTACTTAGTTATATGATACTATATCATGAAAAAAGAATTTCAGAAAACAGATTAAAAATGATAGTTATCAATATGGTTATTCTAGTTCAGAAAAACAATGAAGTCTAATATATAGATAACTACAAGGTATCTTTATATAGTATAAATATATAGTATATACCACATTGGGAAAAGGTTCATAAGTCCTGACAAACCCAGTAAACTAGGAAGTGACAGAAGCTTCCTAAGTCTTCAATTCAGGTCAATGACTTACCTGGGGCTAACAAGATATCTCCCAAATTCTCCCTTCCAGAGATAACTAAGCTTTCTTTTTGGCCTTTTGCCAGTTAGGTAAAACAATTTACCTGGTGAAACTGTGAGATGCTTAACCTCCCACCTATGGCCTAGTCATTTTCTCAGCTTTAGCAGCCTCTATAAACCCTCTTACCAGCCTCTCCCTGGGGTACCTCAATACTTGCTATGTGGCATCCCAAGATACAACTCACTTTCTCTAGTTAAAAACATCCATT
Source organism: Sminthopsis crassicaudata (assembly GCF_048593235.1). Classification (NCBI taxonomy): domain Eukaryota; kingdom Metazoa; phylum Chordata; class Mammalia; order Dasyuromorphia; family Dasyuridae; genus Sminthopsis; species Sminthopsis crassicaudata. Next base: position 540,657,451 of record NC_133617.1, read on the forward strand.
TTTGTTGGATTACCTGTTTTCATTTAAAATTTACATTCACAGTCTTTTGGTATTATTTGCTGAAACACATTTGTATCCCACCAGATGTCCTGGTTTACACTCTTAAAGAGAAAAAACTCTACAATGTTTATTGATTCAATTAGAAAATATTTAAATTTTATATTTAAAATTACACTATTGAATCATTTATGTTATATATTTTAAATATCACTAGTTAAGTTAGTCAAACTACTTTTGAGAAAGATATTCAACTTAATCCAAAATTTTAATTTTTACTTGAATTTAGACAAGATAGTTTGTTGTGTGGATAGAATCTTGGAGGTGAAATCTAATTCATTTGGACCTAGCTCAATAGCACAAAATTACCATATTTTTAACACTAATTTTCTTTCTGTCTTTATCTTTATTTTTCCCATTTACATGTAAAAATCATTTTTTTGTTATACATGCACATTCTTTTTTTTTTTTTTTTTTACATATTTCCTTATGAATTATGTTGAGAGAAAAATCAGAACAAAAGGGAAACACCACGAAAGAAAAAAAAAAAAAAGAAAGAAAGAAAGAAAGAAACTGCAGAAAAAAGTGAACACAGCATGTGTTGATTTACCTTCAGTCTCCATAGTTCTTTCTCTGGATACAGTTGGAGTTTACCAACCAAATTTTATTGTGATTGCCTTGCATCACTGAACTGCTTAGAAGAGCCAAGTCTGTCTTAGTTGATCATCACACAATCTTGGTATTGCTGTGTACGATGTTTTCCTGGTTCTGCTTGTTTTGCTCAGCATCAGCCTATAAATCCAGGCCTTTCTAAAATCAGCTTGTTCATCATTTTTAATAGAAAAAAATATTCCAACACTTTAATATACTATAATTTATTCAGCCATTTCCAATTGTTGAGCATTGATTTTCTTTCAATGATGCTATATGCCTAAGAATCCTGGAATATGTAATCTAAAGAACAATAGAGTGAGGAATGATGTGTTGAAAAAAGTGCAATCTATTGCCAACAATACTTTTTGTGCTCAAATTGTAAAAGATATTATCCAAGAAATATATGTTCAGAGGAGATGAGCCAAGACATGGGATGGCATATGGCTAGCCTAAGTACCAAATTAGTACCAACAGGATGTCCAAAGACTTAGAATAAAGACTTCAGTGAATTGGAAATATCCCATATGGAGAAGTACATGGACATGAAACTGAACAGATTAATAAATTACAGATAAATTGTAATCAACACCTATGGAAAGAACATCCAAATCATTAAGATCATAGAAGAATCCAAGCACAAAATAATAAAAGAGAAGTGCATAAAAGAAATGTAAGCAAAGTTCTTTATGTCTAGAGGAATAGTGAAAATGGACAAAACAGAAGCTATTAATGACTGTTAGAGGATGACAGTAGAATTCTTAGGTCAAGTCACATATGAATTAGGTTTTGTGAAATAAATAGAAAATAAATGTGAAATAAATAGAAATTCAGTAATTATAGAAGAGAGGGAGATTTGTTTTTTAAAGGAACAGTATGAACAAAGGCAGAAAATATAAGCAGGAAAATAGGAATCATGAGTAGGCTATAAGAGAAAAAATACAGAATGCTGTAAAGGCATGAGATGAAATTGGAATAGTGGGATGCTAATGGATTATAGAGAGCCTTAAATGAAAAACAATGTTTTCAACCAAAATCCCAAAGATAGAAGATACACAATTATTATTTAAAAGATGAAGACAATGAATTTGCTTTATTGTAAATATTTGATCAATGGATTATATCTACTTGGAATTATTGGACTTTCTGTCATGACATACATATACATTTCAACTCTTAGAAGAGAAAAAGAAAAACATTACCTCAGTCACACCCATATTTTTCATTCTGACCTCCTCATGAACTGATTAATACTAATAGCCTTTTTTGGACTGCATAATAGTTAGAAAAAAGGATACTTGAAAGAGTATGGCCAATTACTGTGTTACAGTAGTATGAATGTTGTTGCTTCTTTCATGTATGGGACACAGCAATGATAAGAGTAAAATGAGAGGCAGATATTTTAATCTTTGTGTAAATATGCAAAGAATTTTCTTTAATTTTAAGTGAACTATATTATTAATCAATCAAAGGATAAGATTCAATACTTTTCTATTAACATATTTAAAACTTCACCTCAACTGAAAATATTAAGAAATAATAATTTTTGGTCTAAAATCCTATTCTGATTTCATTTTTGTTTTGAAAGTAAGATAATTGGGGGCAGCTAGGTGGCACAGTGGATAGAGCACCAGCTCTGAAGTCAGGAGAACCTGAGTTTAAATGTGATCTCAGACACTTACCACTTCCTAGCTGTATGACCCTGAGCAAGTCACTTAATTCCAATTGCCTCAGCAAAAAAAAAAAAAAAAAAAAAAAAAAGAAAAGAAAAGAAAAGAAAGAAAGAAAAAGAAAAAGAAAGAAAGAAAGGCAATTGGTAGAGGACAAAAGATCTTTCTTAAGGAAATCTATTAATGTTGGACACTAAACTTTGAACAAAGAACTTATCTTTTTTTTTTTTTTTTAATATTTTTTAAGAATACTGTCTTCCCAATCACCTCAAAGGATTAAGATATTGACCTACCCAGGGACCATCTCTTTTACAATCCTTTGCAGAGATGATACTATAGCCCACTTTTCTCCATTCAGAAAGGTGATGCTCAAATTGACCACATGGAGGGAGATCCTATTCAGTCCTTAAGGAGAGTGATATAGGAAAAAAATAAGTTATAATGCTAATTCAAAAACACAAGTTTAAGATTGTGATTTTTCTTTAGCAATATTTCAATAAAAATTACCTCAATTGGTTTTAGGACAAGGAAATGTCCAAGCACAGGACAACAGCATCAATTTGAACATTTCTCTCTTTAGACTAAATCTGTTTGGATTTGGAACAATATTAAACATGATTTTGTTTCTGGCAGATTTGTGCCTAAAACAGAGAATACAACATTAATATGTTGTTTTTTCGTCAACACTTCCCACTGTACTCATACCCTTCTTGTAATAATTAATTAGATAATATATCAGCAGCACATTTTGAGCTTTCTGGTAGAAGGTTATTTTTTTTTTTCTTTTTACTTTGAGAAATTTTTTTAAGTTCATTAATCAAATAATAAATATAATATCATTTGTATCTTGAAACAAAATTGCCCAAGTCCTCTTCAAAAAAATTTTTTGAGGGAGGGAAGAAGGGAGAAGATTGAGGCACTCATGATAATTATACGTAGACCCTTCAGATTACTTCATTAACATGAATTGATTAGATAACTATCTAGCTAAACTACATTCCTATTGTTTTGATTATACAAAATTTGGTTAGAAGTACCCTAAATAGTGAAATATGACAAACAGATTTTTGCTTGAAAGAGTACTCCAAGTATTTCTTTCTCAAGAGATATATATTTGAGCTACTAAGAAATTTCTCAGACCTGATCTAAGTCAGTCTGATAATAAAAACTAATTTAAAACTTATTGAATTCAGGAGTATTCTTTTAAAATTTTTCTTCTCCTGTCACTTCCTTCCTTGTGAGCCATGACTTTTCTTTATATCCAATTAAACAAAGCCGAATTCTAACAACTTAATTTAAGGGCACAATATTCCAAAACATTCTTTTCTACATTGATAGAGCAGAGATAGAGGTTGAAACATTTTTTTTGGACTGAGTTCACAGTCTCTTCCCACTGTAATTTAATCAGTCTGTGCAGAGCTGCCTGCCACACATGTTTGTTATACAGTGTTTGCTCACCATTCCCCTCATTCCTTCATTCACTTGATAAGTGGAATGTACATGGTATGCTCTAATGAGTCTCAGACATTTTACAATGATGAGCTGAGATGTATGAAGATTTCTATCAGGAAGCAAATAGCTTTAGGATGTTTGTGAAACACTGAGAACATAGGAAAACTCAGTTCATTCAAAGGGGCACATATTCATATTTAAATGTTCACAACTATACTTTTAGATATTTATCTATTGTTTCCAATAGATTCCATTTCAACTCAGAAGTCCAACTTTTATAAACCCTGCCTTTTACTTAGAAGTAGAAGATTAGAGGGAACTGGGAAGAGGGCACTGAAGTTCTATTTTTATCTCACCACTGACTTTTTACTTGAAAGGCCAATTACTTATGCACTCCAATTTTCATTTCCCTAGCTATAATAATGCTCACCATCTACCTCAAAAGGACATTAGAATCATTCAGAAAATCTTGATTGCTCTTACTGTCTGGAAAGAAAAGTTCTATCAATATGAACCATTGGGTTTTAATTATACTATATATCCTATGCTTTCAAAAATACTATTAAAATTAGTTGAAGACTTAGGAAATTAATAATAGTAATACTATAATAATTATAACTAATGTTTATTTTAATCTTTAAGCTTTTGTATGATCTCTCTTCTCACCTCTGTCTCCTGGTTTCCTTAAAGATTCAATCTAAATCTTACTTTCTATGGGCTACCTTTCCCTGTCTCTATCCTACTCCTCCTAAGTAGACCTAATAAGATACTTCCTCTCACTTTTTTTATTAGTGTTTACTTGGAAAATTTAAAATAGCATAATTTCCTTCAGTAGTTTAATATTTTATTAATGGCCAAATATAAATAAATAAGAGATATTATTTCTCTTCTCTTCTTAATTTTTTTTTTTATTATTTAAATGAATTTTATTTTAGGCATCTGACTTGAACTAGCATGTTCACCTTATCTATATTATAATATTTGTGTTTATTTCACAATTATTTCTAATTAGGAAAGCATTTATTGCTAATATTCAATATTCAAATATCGATTGATCAGTAATAGATCAATGATCTCACCAATGTGGACATTCCATTCTATAATACAAATTCTCTGCCCATCCATGATGCCTATCCCCTGAGCTTCTCTTCCAAGTCTTGTTGTAACGTCATTACATGGGTTCCACCCAATGTGTTTCTCATTATTTATACATTGTTTCCTCTCCTTATACACCCACCAAAGTTATCAACTTTAACAAAGTAATTTTATTTTCTAATGATACTTCTGACCTACATAAGGAAAACTTGGATTCTAGTTTCAATTCTATTGTTACCATTTAACCTCTATATAAATTTTAGTTTCCCTAACCATAAAACAAGGAAATTAGTTCTTAATCTATCTATCCCACAGCAATGATATAGGAATCAAGTGAGATAAGATAAATATCAGGTCTTTCAAAAGGTAAGGAAGGCTATGCAAATGTTACTTCCTTACTTCAACAATGAGTTTTTCATATGCTGATGCCTAATTTCAGGTACATTTTAAGCTAAATTTAAGGGTGCACCATTGACATTTTAAAATAAATGTAGTATAAATACAAAATGATTTTGAAGAAGGGAGTTCTATTACTGTATAATTCATACACAAACACTAATATTCTCAAATAAGGACACCTATGGAAAAGTACTACTTTTTTCTAACACTCCAATGCTTAAACTCAAGGAGTTGGGATTTGAAAGACAAATAAGGCCTTAATATCCTCATGAGTGACACTCAACTTTCCACCTATCTTCTATATTCCAATTTATAACAAAACAGGCTCGAGACCTCATCCTTTCTCTTCTATTAGAGTTTAACCTTCTCATCTTGTGTTAATTGCTCAGCTCCTGAGGACATCCACTGAGAGAGACTGCCCTATATGCACAATTCAGATTACTGTACTATGTCAGGAAGTCCTGAGCAGAATATTTTCTAATAGCCTATTTTTTTTCTTGTGAATTAAATGATCACCAGCAATCACAAACACCATAAAACATAAAGAATAGAAAAGACAGCTATATGAAAAACTATGATTTTTTTTTACATATACTATTTCAGATTTTTTTTTAATGCATATACATACACACACACACACACACACACACACATATATATATGGATATATGTATAACTAGTAGCAATGATGCTTTATTTTATCCCCTTTCCATCTCTTCTCTCTTCCCTCTATAAGACTTCTTAAAATTGTTTCTTTTATTTCATTTAACAAATATTTATTGTAAGCATTTATTTTCTCATTTTATCACCTCTCCTCATAAGAAAGAAAGAAAGAAAGAAAGAAAGAAAGAAAGAAAGAAAGAAAGAAAGAAAGAAAGAAAGAAAGAAAGAAAGAAAGAAAAAAAAAAGAAAAACAGAAAGAAAGAAAGAAAAAACCATTTTAACAAATATGCAGTCAAGCAAAACAAATTCCCTCATTGGTCATGCTCCAAACTATATGATTTATTCTGTTATTAATATTTTAATACATATGGGCCTTTTTCATTTCTTTTTGAGTTGTAACGCTAATAGTAGTACAGCTAGATCAAAAGGCAACAATAATTTGGTGATTCTTGTGGTATGGTTCCAAATTCTTTCTAGAAAGCTCCACCAACAGCTTATTAAAGTGCCTATCATTGTCCATTTTTGTCAACTTTGTTAATCTGGTGAATATGATATAGTACTTCAGACTTGCTTTAATATGCATTTTTCTAATTATAAATGAGTGAAGATATTTTCATATGGTTGTTGATAGTTAAGATTTCTTCCTTGAAATTCTTTTTAGTTCCATACCTATCATTGTTCTCTAATCCACCTTCCATCATCCCAAGTAGAAGCCCTCCTTTAACACAAATATGTATTCTTAAGTAAAATAAGATTAAATAATAAGAATACATGCCACGTTCTTACTTATAGTCCATTATGTCTTTACCAAGAGTTGGAAGTTATATTTCATTATTAGTCTTTTGAAATATTAATTAGTTTTTGAGTTAATCAAAGTTCTGAAGTCTTTCAGAATTGTTTCCCATTTCATTATTGTGGCCATCATATAAGTTATTGTTCAGGTTTTGCTCATTTTATTCAGCATCATTTCATGAGTCATTCTATATTTCTCTGTATTTGTCCAATTCTTCATTTATGATGGCAAGAGAAAATTCTATTGCATTTATATACCACAGTTTGTTCAAATCCCAGTAGAAAGAGTCTAGTTTTGTTTCCAGTTATTTGCTACAACCAAATGTGCTACTATAAATATTCTTAGGACATTTAGGTGGTACACAGAATGCTGGGCTTAGAATGTGACTCATATCATTGAAAGTTCAAATCTGGATTCAGATCCTTACTATTATTATCTGTGTGACCTTGGATAAGTCATTTAACCCTATTTGCCTCCGTTTTCTCCGTTGTAAAATGAACTGAAGAAGGAAGTAACAAACCACTCTAGTATCTTTATCAAGAAAATCCCATGCAATGTCACAAAAGTTGGATATGTCTAAAGCAACTGAACAAATAAATAGATATTATTATATGTATTGTTAGCTTCTGCTCCAACCTCATTTGGATATATCCCTAAATAAAAAGATGTAGTTTCATAAGTTTTGGGTACAAATCTTCCTAAATATTTGACCCAGTTCATAGCTATGCCAAAAGTTCAGAAGGTGCCTGTATTGATATTTTCTCCTTTTTTCATTTTGTCAATTTGATGTTTGTTGAATGAAATCTTAGTATTTTTTCCACATAGCTATTGATAGCTTGTATTTAGCACTTGAGAATTGCTTGCTCATGTCCTCCGTTGATGTATCTAAGGGTAGTATGAAGCTCAAACGAGATAATAAATATAAATAACATTGCAAATCTTAAAATACAATATAAATATTAGTTATTTTTAATTATTATCATTAGCATTATTATTAGCCTAGAGTCACCTGACCTCCAGTCTAAAGGTAATTGCATTTCCCAAAACTTCTGTACTGCTGCTAAGCTTAAGCAAAGTTTATAAAGCAATATTGGGATGTGCTGATAAATATTTAATGGTTGGACTGAGAGGGGGAAAATGTATACACACTAATTTTCAAATTTTACCATCATTACTAACATTTTCTTAAGTCTTGAAAATCAGCAATACAATATAATAATCAAGTCCTGATTTTTAGTGATAGGTTAATAATCATCTATAAGGTTAGAGCTGACTCAAGTACACCCCTACATGTGTCTCCCAGGGGAAAAAGTTCTTATAAAGAAGTCAGGAAATTTTCTCAAACAATACAAATGTTAAAATTCTCTTCAGAACTTCTACAGTTCTAAGTTTTACAACTTAATCTTACAAAGTTCTCTTATTGCTACACTGCTTTCCAGATTTGTCAGTAATCTTATAAAATAGTGTCCCTAGGTTTATGGAACCTGATGCTACTATGCTTGATTACATCTAGGTCTCATTTTCCTAATTTGCTCCATTGATCATGTTTTCTGATTTGGTTTGGTTTGATTCTTAATTATCATGAGACAATAAGTTCTGTTTATCTGCATTTTTTTTTTTTTGCTTCAAACTATTTAATGCCAAGTATTCTAATTTCATTTTTACAAATGTAATTCTGCTATTCCATCATTTCTTAATCCATTTAAGAGTTCTTATAATCTATACATTCTGTTTTCTGAGGTTCTACTTTTGGTTACTTCAGAATCATTTTCTTCCTCTATAATTTTGTCTTTGATTGCCTAGTTAGGTGATCTTGGACAAGTCACAATCCTTAGCCTCAGTTTCCTCAGATTTAAAATGGGGACAATAATCATACCTCCCTCACAGAGTTGTGACGATCAAATGACATGAAAAGTAGAGTGCTCTGCAAACCTTTAAGTGCTAACTATTGTTTTTCTTTTTAGTGTTGTTTTTGTTAGTAAAACTATATGTTCATTTCTTTTATTAAATCATGTGACAGTATCAAAAACTTGCAGTTAGCACTTTATTTCTTGGGACTATTTAGTAGTTATGGCTACTGAGGCAGTAGGACTTATACTATCTGAAAAAGTAGTTGACAAGGTACAATGTCACAAGGATTGCTTCCCTGGATGATAGCTGGGGAATGTAAGGGACAGGTCAAAAAGCAGGGCTGAAATTCTAGGATTATTGTTATTCCTAAGACTCTTGAATATTAGATCAAGAGCTATTTCCCTTGAGCCCAAAGAAAGGTATTGGATGGTATTTTGGCCTGCCAGACATATACAACAATTTTTCTCTACCTCTGAATATCTTACTATCTTAACTAGAATCATTTGCTAACCCCATTGGTAGCTGTTGGTTGGCAGGTGGTAGTGGCAGGTATGATCTCTAAGCTTATAAATGTAATATACAAAAATAAAAATGGTTTTATTAGACACATGATTTGATCTTTTGGAAATACCTATGTAAAGTACAAAATGTACCTCCTATAGGACAAAAATATGCCAGCAGGATTCTGAAAACAATAGAGAAACTCTATAGGAAACATTTTGAAAAGACAGGACAACAAATGAATGACCTGGGAAAAATAGATACCATAAAATTGGATCCCTGCTGCATCTACCTTCTAGTCTAATAGCTCTGATTTTAAAAAGCCCTAGATTTCACAGTTGAACTAGCCAAGAGTCATGTGGAATGAATCAAAATCTGAATCTTATGTTAAGAGCCATCATTTTATTGGTTCTAATGAAAACCAGGATATGCATTTGCAGACATAATGCAAGGAAATCCATTGGAAGAACAATGTAATACTTTAGGCTCTAGTTCCTAAGTTAACATTTACAGGTAGAAAAGTATTCAAGAAAAAAGCCAACATAGAATATGGCTGACTCTATAACGCATTGAAATATAGAACTGACAGGAGACTTAAAATAGAAAGACTGGTTGGAAGCCACCAGTGATTTTGATAGTCCCTGGAAGTTTCCTCACCAATTAGGAAAAAAAAATTGTAATAACTGTCTCACCAGATTGTTAGGAGGTTCAAATAAGATACCATATAAATTAATTTACAAAGTCCTGAAATAAAACTCTGATTTCTGGCTTATTATACAGATAAGTCTGGACAGCTTGGTGATACAAAATGCCAGGCCTAGCTAGGATCAGCAAGATTCATCTTCATGAATTCAAATCTGACTCTAGATACTTAATAGTTGTGTGCCTCCATTTTCTCATCTATAGAATGAGCTGGTACTTAACAAATGCTTGTTTCCTTTTTTCCTTTCTCCTTGTAAGCTTTCCAGAGATCCCCTTCTCTTTTACCCTCTCAGCTGAAAATCTTGTGTCATATTTCACTGAAAAAAAAAAAGAGATCTTTGCAGAGAATTCTGTCTTTTCCCTTCCTCATCTCACATTAGTCAGATACTATATGCCTCTCTCTTTTCCTTAACTTCTTTCACATAAAGATGTCCTTCTCCTTGCCAAGGCAAACCCCTCTATATGCACAAACAATCCCTACCATCTTGTCCAGCAGATTGTCTCCTGTCTCAACCCTACTTTCTGACTATTCTTCAATCACTAATATTTTGAAAGTTCCTGCTGCAACCACCAATTTGACTCATTCCTTGGATCCTACAAAGCTAACCCTACTCTGTAATCTGCTCTGCTATCTGTAATATACTCCCTGATTATTTGACTAGGGATAAGAAAAATCCTGTACCTTGCCAACAGAAAGTGTTTATAAGCAAATGGAGATTTTATTGGTAGGTTTCTGGGGATACTATAATATGTAGCAAATGGTATGAATAAAGACAAAGAAGTACATTGCTAAGGAGAGAGAATGCACAGAATGTTTGAAGTAGAAGGGCATTCAATCTCTCAGGTTGTCCTGAAGATTAAATAGGATATTTATAAAGCACTTAACAATGTCTGGCACATAGTAGGCACTATATAAATGTTTATTTCCTTTCCTTGTCCTTTCCTAAGATAACCATAAAAGCTCTTAGGCATTTTTTTTTTCTTTGTAGCTGCTTTTTTTTTTTCTTTCATAGTATCACTTCAAATTCTGTCTACTCTGAGTTAGAGAAAATTTCTTTCAATTCCCATCATGCTAGATATAATTTCAAACAGATCACCCACAAAGAGGATCATTTAGGAGAACTGGAGGGATAGGGTGGTGCTTATGTTTTTGTCATGCCTTTTTCCCAGTCCTACAATCACCATCTTTACTACCCCTACAACCAGAATGTAAAACCAGAATGTGACCTGGCCACAATCCAATCATTTCACAGGCATATTCTAACTTTATAAGCAACAGAGGTGCCTATACATTCTATGAAACTTTGCCTATAAAGCAAAATAATAAAATAAATACAGTTAGGTTTTGACACCATCCTGCTTTCCATGTTAATCCCCATTTGCTCTCCTTTGCATTTTCTTCTTCCCACAATTTCCCTCCCCACCTAACAATCTATCCTGTGTCTCATTACTGCTTTCAATTAACTGAACAAATCTTATCTAGGGTGTTAGCTAATAAGAGTTTAACTTATGACTCCTCTCTGGGGTGTTTACAATTTTAAATAGGAAACCTATACCCACACTTGTGAAATGACAGGAAGTATTATTGATATTTTAGGACAAGGAATCCTATCTAGCACGTACACAAACACACACACACACACACACACACACACACACACACACAAACACATTCAAATTATCCTGCGATCATAAGAAAATACTGAGTTTCAATATTCAGATAGTTGAAATGACCAAGTGGGCCTTCCCATTTTCCTCCAGAGGTCCCATATTGGCTTTATTATCTTAGGATCATCTGAGAGCATCAAACTCATTAACACTAAGGCAAATTCCTCATTTCATAGAGTATGCAAATTTTGGAACACTGAAATGGACTAATCATTTTGTCTGTCTTGAACTTATCCATCAACTGGTACCTATGTTAGCCAAATCAGTGGTGCAACAATATCTGATAGTTATTGAGATGACAAAAAGAATCTATTCAGTTTTGTTAGCTAGTTATTTCAGGTGAAAAAGAACTGACTTAGGGAGTTGTCTTAGTGGGGAAAATCCAAATTCAACCATAAAATGCAGTCACCTAATTTGTCCAACTATATAGCAGCATCATATAGTAAGAAACTAAAATTATTTGTTCTACAATTCATAGAATATCAAGATACAATAAGTAGAGGTAACTTCAATCACATCTGATTTTGCTTATTGTGTTCTAAGAGACCCGGGCTAAATTTGACAACTCACTATGAAAATAAATTACCTCTATCTGGGGAAGAGACACAATGGATAGAACATTGCTGTTAGATTTAGGAAGAACTGAGTACAAATTCTGCCTTAACCACTTACTAACTGGTTAACTCTGTGCAAAGTCCTTAGTCTCACTCTCTTCATCTAAAAAGTTGAGATAATAACAGCACTCATATCTGAGCTGTTGCAAACACAAAATGAGATAATATTTATAAAATGCTTGCTTTAAAATTTTTAAAGCAATATACAAATGCATTTATTTAAAGCAGATATATATTTCATTTCTGTCTCTCTATTTTAGAGAATTTGGGGACTTTAAAGTAAGGTATCAATTCTGACTAGAAACACAGAGGAGGTTGGGGGGGGAAACAGACATGCAAATATATGTTCACGATAATAAAAATTCCAAAGAAATTCTATGAGAGAGTATATAAATTAATTATCAGGAAACTTAAGTACCCTAAACTCTGACAATATAACCACTCTACAGATGAGAAAACAGCTCCATACTCCAATCTTCACAAAAAAGTTTTTCTAGAATATATGATCATAGATTTAGAAATGGAAAAGAACTCAGAGACTATAGTCCTTCTACAGATGAGGAAACTAAACTCCAGAATGGCTAACTGACTCATTTATAGATACCCAGCTAATAAGTATCAGAGAGAGGTTGATCTGAAATCAGGTCCTCTGACTTTTTATTTTTTTAATAGCTTTCTATTGACAAAACATATGCATGGGTAATTTTTCAACATTGACCCTTGCAAAAACTTCTGTTCCAACTTTTATCCTCCTTCCCTCCACTTCCTCCTCTAGATGTCCTCTGATTTCTTAAGCAGTATTCTTTGCTTTGTGCCATATGTAACCTTCTATTATAAAGAATGCTATAAGTCTGGAGCAAGTTTTATTCTAATCTTAGAGAAATAATGTAAAGATTCTGATGCAGAAGCAACATTAGTTTGATGATATGGCATGCTTAGAATATAATTTTATTTTTACCAATTGAGATTTTATACTAATGTACATGGTCCACTTTTCTATTTCTGGCACTTGTAATTCCACATTCCAAAAGAGCTATATGGATACTGAGTTCCTGTCTCTCTACAGGATCTGAAGAGCCCTGAGGGCCAAAGTTGAGAGACCAATGCTTCTTTTTGGATTCAGGCCTGAGAAGAATGCTATAGAACTTTGATGGATTATCACTTAAACTGAAACATGCTGAAAAGTCATAAATCCTTGACTTCCCTAAGGCTTAGATGGAACTGATTACAAGGAGCATCTAAAGACACCAAACTGCCCTGAACCCCAACCAGAGACATTTTTAGAAAATGTAAAAGAAGCATCTTTACAGACAATATAAACAAGTGAGCTACATGCACTAGGCTCAAGAAATTCTGGCACTAATCATCTCAGATTAATGCTACCCCAATGATGAGTTACACATAAATCAACAATGTTGTCAAAACATTGCTCTTTTAATCCCAGATAAATGATGAGGTTTATAAAAAAGAAAGATTTTGAAGGTCATGGAATATTGTTTAAACATACGTGGAGAGTGGTTTAAGTGCTAATCCACTGTCATTTAAGCAAACCACAGTTCTGTCATCAGTCCTGGGTACATGTAATTGCCTCATCATTCCATAAATCCAGAAAGCTCACTGAAACGCATCTCTGTCGGAATCAACTCTCTATCCTAAGCTTGTAAGTTTCAAACTCCTTTTTCCATAATCTTGGCAGCAATGAAGCCTTTATAATACATTCACTCCTTATTCAGGTACATTAAGGGCTTTTAAATACCCTCACTTTCATGTAGCTCCACCTTCCCTTCAAACTTAAAAGACCCAAAGACACTGAAATGCTTTATCCCCTAGGTGTTTTCACAAGGTACCTTTAAAAAAATTGAATTTCACTGAAAACTAAGTTACACATCTGCTTTGTTTTACCACCACCAACAAAAAATAAAAATAAAAAACATGCTGATGGTTTCAGTCCAAAGTCTTGCAAGCAAGAAGATTATATAGAATGTTCAGTTAATTGCTAAGAGGAAATCCATATGTGTTATTTGCTTTCTAAAAAAGGACAGGTCCTACTGACATTTAATTGATGAAATGCTTACAATGATTAATACCATTGTAAGATACCATTTTAAGGGTTATAAGTATAGTACTTTGGAATATATTTGTTGATGTTTACATTGCTTTTTACCAGTTATCAAATCTAGTTCTCACTTATGGAAAACACAAAATAATAAGTAATTTCAAATGAAAATTACTTCCTAGACATCCATGAATGAATCACACAAAGTTAGAAATCATTTACTCTTTTCACCTTGATTTCTTTCTTTTAAAAGTGATCATCATCCATCATCACCTAGAAATATTTATTGAGCACTTAAAGAAGGGATAAAATAATCCAGTAAATACTATAGAGTTCATGAAGCTTTCTTAAGTTCCTAAGATTTTATAGAGACTCAATGCAGTTATAAAACTACTTCATAGGACAAAATGAGCTTTGAATATTGCAAAATAAATTCTTAGTAGCTTTTTCACTGTGACCCTCCAATGCATTAAAATACATTTATAAGCTCTGCAGTGTATTTCATAGCCCAGGAATCCCTAATTTAATAGACAATGATTCTTGAATGTTCTTATTTGACATGAAAACAACAATAATAACATGATAACAACAAAAATAATATGGAGATAAGGTTCAAGGCTTGCTTTCCTTCTGCCATCTTCAACATAAATGGGGAGTACATAGGCTTTGTTTTCTCTTCACTGAAATAATGGGTCTGGTCTTTTGACGTGAGAACCCTGTAACTGAAGGGGGGAACCCCAAAACTCTCTCTCTGAAACTCCAAGGAAATAGTCTACTTGAATTCTTGCTTCTGTAAAATACCCACCTGAGAGAAACAGGATAAGTAGCTTCATTTTTTTATCCTGAAAGACCAGCACCACCCCTATTGATAACACTCACTACTGATTACATTCTCTATTGAGTTGAAAAGTAGGCTAAGACTTCTTATTCAATTCCAAGATTCTCTATTTTGATTTCAACTTAAACTGCTCCCAGCACCCACCAAGAACTGCTCATATAACAAGCTTCCTCCAGCCCAACTCCTTGTAGAGTATTGCAAAGCAGGAATCATGCCAGGCCAAGAGACCTCCTTTGGCATAGCTACCTGTGAGGGACTCTCTGCCCACTGAAAGACATTCTCTTTCAGGGTTACTCCCTCTTTATCTCTCTCTCCTATTTCCATAACAAGATCTTATTCACTTTCTCTTCTAGAAGATTTCTGTGCTAGAAACTCTCTCTCTCTCTCTCTCTCTCTCTCTCTCTCTCTCTCTCTCTCTCTCTCTCTCCCAGGACTCCTCTGCTAAATCTTTACTTCTTTGTTGGAACCTGCCACTAAGAAAGTCAGCCAGTAAAAGCTAACCTCTCATTTCTAATAATAAACTTCTTTTGCCAGTTTAACTTTTCGGATTCATAAATTCATTTACAAAGGACCTGCGCCACCAGAAGGGGATTCCCACAACAACTCCCTGCCCTGCACTAAACCTTATCATTTGTCTCCCTGACCAGGAATCGAGGGGAGCTGAACCTCTTCATTCATTCTCACTCCCAAAACCTCTTACCATATTCCCTCCTTTGCATTGCTGCCATATTACCTTCTTGAATTATTTTACCATACTAATTTAATAATAATTATTTGGTATGTAATACTATAGATGGGGAAGATACAAGAGTAATGATCCCTTTTCTGCAATGTTGAGACACCTCTTGGCTGAATCCACAAGGGGCGAGCCAGATATAAAGGGTCATTCAGGGAAATGTGATTTTTATAGAAAAAGGAAACTCTCAAAAAATGTGCTACTCTCAGGTACAAGTTGGTTGGGATCAGAAAAAATAGCTCTGGCAAATAATCCAAAAGCAATTCATGTGTAACATACCTGGTAACAAATCTATTATCCCACTTCATTCTTTCCCCTAGTCTTTGGTTCCCCTTTGCCTAGAGTTCTTAATTTATTTTAGGTTATTAATGTCTCTTTGCTTTAAATTCTCTTCTACTTATAAAACATGATCTGGCTTAGGAATGCTATTTCAATGTGTCTGTAATGTGTTTATAATTTCTGGAGGGAGTCACTACCTCCTCTGTCTTCCCTATATCTCAAGCTGATGTTTCTCTCTTCAGATCCAATTCTTCCACAAACCTCTCCCTATGCTGGTAATAGTAATCACAAAACAAACATTAGGGATTTTCTTGTACATAAAAAGAAGAATGAAATGATAGCGATGAAAAGTTTATTGGATAGAGCAGACAATTTTGTGCTTCTCATTGCAGAGGGAAAAATAGGCTTCACTTACTTTTAATTGCATGATTCTTCATTGGAAGGATGGAGAGGTATTGCCCAGGGGAGGATGTAGTTCATTGTAATAACTCTCTCTTTTCCAAGGTAAAGAGATGGAGGAATTATATATGAGTAGCACTTTGCTCTCAGAATTGTTATTCTCTCAATTTTGATTGTATCCTCCCTGCAGAGCAGCACCATCATTGGTCATAGCAACAGCACATGTGGTTGATCTGAATCTCACAGAAGGAGAGAACTGAAGAGCAATTACTTAGTTATCAAGAAACTGTTATACTCCTCTTGGTTCACACTGCCCTGTCCCATGAACTCTCAGATCCTCTTTTGATAAATATTCCCTTAAGTCCATTTCCAAAATGTTAATTCTGAGAGAACATCTACTTGAGTATTCCATTTCTATGGAAACATAAGTAGTAAAGTGAATCATAGAATAAAAAAGAAGTCATAGGTTGAAGAGACCTGGAAGACAATAAAATCTAACATATAGCAGAAAAAAATTGTAATTGGTGGTTCAATCTTTATTTAATGATCTCCAGTGAAGAACTCATTTTCTCCTATAATGATAAGTTATTGAATAAAGACCAAAAAAAAATACTTTCTCATATTTCCCTTCATATCACAGGTTTTCAGAAACCAGAAAGATATATCAACGAAGTAAAGCAGCACTGTTTTTATGAACTGATTTCAAGTCATGATCAATGGCAATAATAATTTTGATAGTTTACTGATAAGCATTTATTAATGGACCAAAGAAGGAATTCTACTAGATAAGATAATATGCCACTATTAGTGATTGCAGCTATATAGAAAACATGCAATAAAGATCTATTCAGAATTGTTTTTAAAACCAGACTAAATTTTAAATACTGTCTAATGACCATGACAAAAAAGAATGAATTGTATAATGTCTCAATATAGATTTAATTCAACTTTTTACAATTTTCTTTCCATTTTTCTATCTTTTAAATAAATCCATATGCTTAGCCATAAAAATCATATTCATAATTAAACTACATCATCTTAGAAATTGCACAAGACCAGAAAATAATTAGAGAAGACTACCCATTTAAAGATGGTGGAGTAAAGTCAGGAACTTACCTGAACTCTCTCACATTCATCTCCAAATAATTTTAAAATAACACCTCAAAATAAATTCTGGAGTAGCAAAAACAAAAACAGGTCATAGTGAACCAATTTTCCAGCCCGACAACTTAAAATGTCAATAGTAAATATATGTTTCCCTGAGGTGAGAGTGGAGCTCAGTGGAGTATAATGGAGCAGAGGCCATGCCCAAGCAGAGGTTTTGAGGGCAATAGTGTATCTGTGTCAACAGGGCTTTCCAGAGCTCTCAGCTCACAAATGGCAAGTGAACTCAGATAATTGGCCAAAAGAAGATTACAGGTGACCCTTTGCTGGCATTGGTATAGGATGCTGCCTTGCCCATACAAGACTGCTAATGATTGGAGTACCAGAAAGAAGAGTAGTGCTTGCAACCCCCGGGGAATAGGGAATCTGGTTATAATTGGTTATAATTCCAGTCATTCACAGACCAGAACACAAATCTGGAGAGGAGTGACCACACATTTCCTTAGCTCATATCACCTTGGAAGTACCAAAACCTGCATATACCCAGAAAGAGGTCTGAAAACAGCAACATAAAAAACCCAAAACTTGGGACAGTGACTTCTCCACTCTAGGAGCAGAGTGCACCAATAACATTAAGTTGAAAGTCAAGAAATATGCTAATAAATGAGCAAACAACAACAAAAGAAACATCAGAGGAAGTTATTGAGGTGACAGGGAAGATCACAACAAACTCAGAAGAAAACTAAATCAAAACAGTTACATGTAAAGTCTCAAAGAAAAATGCAAATTGGTCACAGATGCAAAGCAATCTGCCCTCAAGGAAAAAATTATTCTTAGAGGAGCGCAAAAAGGATCATAAAGTCAAAGTAGAGGGAAAATTTAGGAAAGAAATGAAAATTATAGGGGGGTGGAGCCAAGATGGTGGAGAAGATACACGCGATTTTGTGAGCTCCCTTCTTCCCTCATTACCAATTAGTTAAATCAGCCTCAAAAATAACGCTGGACTGATAGAAACCACAAAGACTGGAAGCACGACTTACCAGCTGAAGAGAAACTGGAGTTTCAACAGAAAAGGTCAGTTCCCAGGGGAGGAAAAAAAAAAGAGGCCAGCACAGATGGTTGGGTGGTGACACACTGCACCGATCGTGCTGGGGAGGGCTCTGGGATCAGAGAAGCCATTGAGATAGAAGAATCTGGCACAGGCTGTTAGCTCTTCTCTGCTTATAAAACAGCAGTTCAGAAGAGAAATCAAGCCATTTTAAAATATAAAGCCAGATACTAGAAACACCCCAATCTGGAAGTGACTCAACAGATCTCTGCACTGTGGGTGTGGCCAACTTAGGCTGTCCGGGTTTTCACCTGGGGGTAGTTAAGAGATTGAAAAGCAGGGGGACACGGCCCAAGGCAACACATAGTGCCTGGCTCAGCTGGAGGCTGTGGAACTCAGCCCCGGAAGTCCCAGAGAAGCCGAACCTTTGAAATAGGGACTGCGGTTTCAGGGCAGACACTTCCAGTTTGAGCACAGGGGCTTTTCATGTCAGCTGCTGACATCCACGCCCCATGGGACGCATTGGCTGGGCCTTGTGTTGCCTTTACTGTTCAGTCTTAAACCTCAGAGAAGTCCCTAGGACACACAGTGCCCTCAAAGCACAGCCCTGCTAATCACCTCCCAGGCACTTCCAGGGAGGGGGTGGGGAACTCTCTCCCAGAGCTCTCTCTTAGCTCAGGAGCAGGAGCCACTGCATCCATCTGGTCTGGGAGGAAGCTGGTAAAGAAATAAATAAATAATTTCCTACACCAGGGACAGACCCCAAAAGATTTTTTTAAACACGAGTAAAAAGCAAAAAAGAACCATTGATTCCTTCTACACAGAGAAAGAGTGGGTATCCAACCCCGATGGAAGTTAACAGCAGAGACTCAGCAGATAATAGCCTAAAGGGAAATGATTCCTGCCCCCCATCACATAACTCTCTCCTAGAAGAGACTATTAAAAAATTAAGAGAGTTTGAAGAAAAATGGGGAAAGGAAAGAGAAGTTATGTTAGAGAATAACAACGTTCTGAAATTGGAGTTGGAAAAAATAAAGAATTCACAGGAGATTCAGGGAAACAAAATTTGTGAATTAGAAAAGGTTAAAAAATCACAGGAAAGTAGGATTTCTGAATTGGAAAAGATGAAAAAAATCTCAAGAAAGTAGGATTTCTGAATTGGAAAAGATAAAAAAGTCTCAAGAAAATAGGATTTCTAAATTGGAAAAAAATGATTCTCTAAAAAAAAATTAGGGAAATGGAAAAAAATTCAATAGAACAAAATAATTCATTTAAAAATGAAATTGGGCATATACAAAAAGAACTAAAAACTGTGAATGAAGAAAATAACTCCTTAAAATTCAGGATGGAACAAATAGAAATGAATGATTCATTGAGAACCCAAGAATCAGTCAAACAAAACAAAAAAGAAAATGAAAAGCTGGAGAATAATGTCAAATATTTACTGGGAAAATCTATAGACCTGGAAAATAGATCTAGGAGAGATAATCTGAGGGTCATTGGACTTCCCGAAAACTATGACCAAAAAAAGAGCCTAGATTCTATTTTATAGGAAATCATCAAAGAGAACTGTCCACAGATAATAAAAACAGAAGGGAAAATAGACGTCAAAAGAATTCATCAAACTCCTTCTGAAATACACCCTAAAAAAAGAACACCACGGAATATTGTGGCTAAGCTGCAGAATTACCACACAAAGGAGAAAATCTTGCAAGCAGCTAGAAAAAAAAAGTTAAATACCAAGATGCCACAATAAGGGTCACTCCAGATCTAGCTGCCTCCACATTAAAAGATCGAAAGGCCTGGAACCTGATATTCCAAAAGGTAAAAGATCAAGGATTGCAACCAAGAATAAACTACCCAGCTAAGTTTAGCATTTTTTTCCATGGAAAAAGATGGTCATTCAATGAAAAAGAGGAATTCCATATGTTTCTAAGAAAAAAACCAGACTTAAACAAAAAGTTTGATCTACATCCACAAGACTGAAGAGAAACAGAAAAAGGTACACAGAACCCTTGAGAACTGTATCTCTGTTGTGGATATATAGAAAGTGCACATGAATAATTTGATTTTACTGATATAAAAAAAAGGGGGGTGTAGTAAAGGGAAGGGGGTAGTATCAGAAAAAGGGGAAGGAGTGATAAAAAGAGGGAAACTACATCACAGGAAGAGTCATAGAAAATATACCATATTTGAGGGAATTTAGAGAGGGGGAGAAACATTGTGTGAATCTTACTCTCATCAGAAGAGGCTCAAAGAGTAAATAATTGACATATTTGTTTTTCAGAAAATTCTCTCTCACCTCATTAAAAGGGGGGGGAGGAAAAAGGAAAAGGAAAAGGAGAATAAGGGAAGGGACTTGGAGGGAGGGGTGAGGGATACTAAAAAAAGTGAGGGCTGCACATCACAAGTGGGGTCTATAAATTAAATATCGGGGAAGGAGTTCAGGGGGGTCAAGGGAAAAAGCATAATCTGGGGATAATATGATGGCAGGAAAAAAAGAATTAGTAATTTTAACTATAAATGTGAATGGGATGAACGCTCCCATCAAAAGGAGATGGATAGCAGACTGGATCAAAAATCAGAACCCTACAATATGTTGTTTACAGGAAACACACTTAAAGCAGGGAGAAACATACACAGTAAGGTAAAAGGTTGGAGCAGAATCTATTATGCTTCAGGTAAAGCCAAAAAAGCAGAGGTAGCTATCCTTATCTCAGATCAAGCAAAAGCAGAAGTTGATCTAATTAAAAGAGATAAGGAAGGAAAATATATCCTGTTGAAAGGTAGTATAAATAATGAAGCCATATCAATACTAAACATATATGCACCAAGTGGTATAGCATCTAACTTTCTAAAGGAAAAGTTAAGAGAATTACAAGAAGAAATAGACAGTAAAACTATAATAGTGGGAGAACTCAACCTTGCACTCTCAGATTTAGACAAATCAAACCACAAAACAAATAAGAAAGAAATTAAAAAAGTAAATAGAACATTAGAAAAACTAGGTAAGATAGACCTTTGGAGAAAACTGAATGGTAATAGAAAGGAATATACTTTCTTCTCAGCAGTTCATGGATCCTATACAAAAATTGACCATATGTTAGACATAAAGATCTCAAAATTAAATGTAGGAAAGCAGAAATAATAAATGCCTTCTTCTCAGATCACAATGCAATAAAAGCTACATTCAGTAAGAAGTTAGGGGTAAATAGACCAAAAAGTAATTGGAAATTGAATAATCTCATCTTAAAGAATGACTGGGTGAAACAGCAAATTATAGAAACAATTAATAATTTCACCCAAGATAATGACAATGATGAGACATCATACCAAAATCTGTGGGATGCAGCTAAAGCGGTAATAAGGGGAAATTTTATATCTTTAGAGGCTTATTTGAAGAAAATAGAGAAAGAGAAGATTTACAAATTGGGCCTGCAACTTAAAAAGCTAGAAAAAGACCAAATAAAAAACCCCCAACCAAAAATTAAACTTGAAATACAAAAATTAAAAGGAGAAATCAATAATGTTGAAAGGAAAAAAACTATTGAATTAATAAATAAAACCAAGAGTTGGTTTTATGAAAAAGCCAATAAAATAGATAAACCTTTGGTAAATCTGATCAGAAAAAAGAAAGAGGAAAATCAAATTGTTATTCTTACAAATGGAAAGGGGGATCTTTCCACCAATGAAGAGGAAATTAGAGAAATAATAAGGAGTTACTTTGCCCAACTTTATGCCAATAAATTTGATAACTTAAGTGAAATGGGTGACTTCCTTCAAAAATATAGGCTTCCTGGATTAACAGAGGAGGAGATAAATTGCTTAAATAGTCCCATTTAAGAAAAAAAAATAGAACAAGCTATTAATCAACTCCCCAGGAAAAAATCCCCAGAACCAGATGGATTTACATGTGAATTCTACCAAACATTTAAAGAAAAATTAGCCCCAATGCTATATAAACTATTTGAAAAAATAGGGGATGAAGGAGTCCTACCAAACTCCTTTTATGACACAGACATGGTACTGATATCTAAACCAGGTCGACTGAAAACTGAGAAAGAAAATTATAGACCAATTTCCTTAATGAATATTGATGCTAAAATCTTAAATAAGATATTAGCAAAAAGAGTTTAGAAAATCATCCCCAGGATAATACACTATGATTAAGTAGGATTTATACAAGGAATGAAGGGCTGGTTTAATATTAGGAAAACTATTAGTATAATTGACCATATTAATAATCAAATTAATGAAAACCATATGATCATCTCAATAGATGCAGAAAAAGCATTTGACAAAATCCAACATCCATTCCTACTAAAAACTCTTGAGAGTATAGGAATAAATGGACTATTCCTTAGAACAATCAGGAGCATATATTTACGACCGTCAGTAAGCATAATATGCAATAGAAATAAACTGCAACCTTTCCCAGTAAGATCAGGAGTGAAACAAGGTTGACCACTATCACCATTACTATTCAATATAGTACTAGAAACACTAGCCTCAGCAATAAGCGTCGAGAAAGAGATTCAAGGAATTAGAGTAGGAAATGAGGAAATCAAACTATCACTCTTTGCAGATGACATGATGGTATACTTAGAGAACCCCAAAGACTCTGCTAAAAAGCTATTAGAAATAATTCAGAATTTTAGCAAAGTGGCAGGATACAAAATAAATCCACATAAATCCTCAGCATTTTTATATATCACCAACAAAATGCAACAGCAAGAGATACAAAGAGAAATTCGATTCCAAACAAATGTTGAGAGTATAAAGTATTTGGGAATCCATCTACCAAAGAATAGTCAGGAATTATATGAGAAAAATTACAAAACACTTGCCACAAAAATAAAGTCAGATTTAAATAATTGGAAAGACATTCAGTGCTCTCGGATAGGCCAAGCAAATATAATAAAGATGACAATACTCCCCAAACTAATCTATTTATTTAGTGCTATACCAATCAGACTCCCAAGAAACTATTCTAATGACCTAGAAAAAATAACAACAAAATTCATATGGAAGAATAAAAGGTCGAGAATTGCAAGGGAACTAATGAAAAAAAAAAGTCAGAGGAAGGTGGTCTAAGTATACCTGATCTAAAGCTATATTATATAGCAGCAGTCACCAAAACCATTTGGAATTGGCTAAGAAATAGACTGGTAGATCAGTGGAATAGATTAGATACAAAGGACAAAAAAGGGTACATCTATAGCAATCTAATCTTTGACAAACCCAAAGATACCAACATTAGGGATAAAAATTCATTATTTGGAAAAAACTGTTGGGAAAACTGGAAATTAGTATGGCAGAAATTAGATATGCATCCACACTTAACACCATATACCAAGATAAGATCAAAATGGGTCCATGATTCAGGGATAAAGAATGAGATCATAAATAGATTAGAGAAACAGAAAATAGTCTACCTCTCAGACCTGTGGAGGAGGAAGGAATTTATGACCAAAGGAGAACTAGAGATCATTATTGATCACAAAATAGAAGATTTTGATTACATCAAACTAAAAAGTTTCTGTACAAACAATACTAATGCAAACAAGATTAGAAGGTAAATAACTAATTGGGAAAATATTTTTACAGTTAAAAGTTCTGATAAAGGCCTCATTTCCAAAATATATAGAGAACTGACCCTAATTTATAAGAAATCAAACCATTCTCCAAATGATAAATGGTCAAAGGATATGAACAAACAATTCTCAGATGATGAAATTGAAACTATATCCACTTATATGAAAGAGTGTTCCAAATCACTAGTGATCAGAAAAATGCAAATTAAGACAACTCTGAGATATCACTACACACCTGTCAGATTGGCTAAGATGACAGGAACAAATAATGATGAATGTTGGAGGGGATGTGGGAAAACTGGGACACTGATACATTGTTGGTGGAGTTGTGAAAGAATCTAGCCATTCTGGAGAGCAATTTGGAACTATGCCCAAAAAGTTATCAAACTGTGCATACCCTTTGACCCAGCATTGCTGTTATTGGGCTTATATCCCAAAGAAATACTAAAGAGCAGAAAGGGACCTGTATGTGCCAAAATGTTTGTGGCAGCTCTTTTTGTTGTAGCTAGAAACTGGAAGATGAATGGATGTCCATCAATTGGAGAATGGTTGGGTAAATTATGGTATATGAAGGTCATGGAATATTGTTGCTCTGTAAGAAATGACCAGCAGGAGGAATACAGAGAGGCTTGGAGAGACTTAATCAACTGATGCTGAGTGAAATGAATAGAACCAGAAGATCTCTGTACACTTCAATGTTGTATGAAGATGTATTCTGATGGAAGTGGATATCTTCAACATAAAGAAGATCCAACTCACTTCCAGTTGATCAGTGATGGACAGAAATAACTACACCCAGAGAAGGAACACTGGGAAGTGAATGTAAATTGTTAGCACTACTGTCTATCTACCCAGGTTACTTATACCTTTGGAATCTAATACTTAATGTGCAACAAGAAAATGGTATTTACACACATATATTGTATCTGGGTTATATTGTAACATATGTAAAATGTATGGGATTGCCTGTCATCGGGAAAAGGGAGTGGAGGGAGGTGGGGAGATAATTTGGAAAAATGAATACAAGGGATAATATTATAAAAAAAAATTACTCATTCATATATACTGTGGAAAAAATTCGAAATAAAATAAAATTAAAAAAAAGAAATAAAAATTATATAAGAAAATCATGAAAAAGTAAATGCTTATTAAAGAAAGTACACCCAAAAAAATTGAAGGAAAACTATTTTTAAAAAACAAAACACGTCAAATACTTTAAAAGGAACAAAAATCTCCTGAAAAATACTTATTAAAGGCAAAATTGGTTAATTGGAAGGAAGGTACAAAAGTTCATTGAAGAAAATAATTCATTAAACATTAGAACTGAACAAATGAATGTTTATGACTCTTTAAGACATCAAGAAACTTTAAAATAAAATAAAAAATTAAAAAGACAGATCAGGGAGAGATAATTTAAGAATTATTGAACAACCTAGAAGCCATGATCAAAAAAGCCTAGACATCATCTTTAAAGAATTTTTCAAGAAAAACTTCCCATATGCAAGAACCAAAAAATAAAATAGAATTTGAAAAATCCACTAACAGCTTCTTGAAAAATACCCCAAAGTGAACTCCTAGGAATATTATTATTATAAGGGATTCAAAAATATTAGGCTATATTTATTTCTACATTGGAAGATGATTCTTGTAATTTCTAAGAACTTTATCATTATTAGGGCAAGTAAAAAGAGAATACATAAACAGAAAGCACAAAAAGAAAGTGTGAATTGACTGTTGGAAGGATATCAAAAAAGAAAATGAAGAGATGAGAATGATAAATGTAGTGGGAGCAGAAGGAAGGTAGATGGTAGAATGAGATAAATTATCTTACATAGAAGAGGCATGAAATGAAGAACTTTTATAGTGAATAGCTTTTACAGTATAGGAGTGAGGTGGCAAGCTATACTTAACTCTATTTTTGTCAGAATTGGCTCAAAGAGGACATAACATACACATTCAGTAAGGTATAGAAATCTATCTTACTATCCATGGAAGTAGTAGGGGAGAAAAATAAGAGAGAAGTAGGAGACTGATAGAAAGAAGGGTAAATTGGAGGAGGTGTCAGTTAAAAGAAAAACATTGTTGAAGAGGGTCAGGGTGAAAGAAGGAAGAGAAAAGGATGAATGGGTGGAGGAATGCAATGGAAGTATATATACATTAATATAAATAATAACTGAATGTGAATGGCAAAATATCATCACCAACAACAAAAAAAAAAGCAAGCAGATAGCAGAGTAGACTAAAAACAAGATTCTGACAATCTGTTGTTTGTAAGAAACACATCAAGCAGAGAGACATTGACAGAGTAAAAGTAAGTGGCTGGAACAGAATCTATTATTAAAGAGCCAGGCCTGGAGTCAGGAAGAATCATCTTCCTTAGTTTAAATTTGGTCTGAAATTACTAGCTGTGTGACCCTGGTCACATCACTTAACCCTCTTTGCCTTCATTTCCTAATTTACAAAATGGCAAATCATTCCGGCATCTTTGCCAAGAAAATACCAATGGAGTCATGATGGATTAGAAGCAATTTAAAATGACTAAACAACAAATTCTATCTCAAACCATCAGTAAGTATTATCTGTAAAGGGGATATAATCTAGAAACCTTCTCTATAAAATCAGGGCTTAAACAAGGATGCCCATTGTTACCACTATTATACAAAATTGGACTAAAAATACTAGCTAAAACAGTAAGAGAAGAAAAGGAATTGAAGGAAATAGAATATACAATAAGTAACAAAATTATAATTCTTTGCAGATGACAAGATGTATACTTGGAAAAATCAACTAGAAGGCTAGTTGAAGTAATAATATCAGCAAAATTGTAAACTATAAAATAAACCCACATAATTCATTGATATTTCTCTATATTGCTGATAAAGTCCAGCTTCAAGAAATAGATAAGTTCCATCTTAAAATGGTAGGTGATGTAAAATCCTTGGATGTCTGCTGGCCAAGACAAAAAAAAAAAAAAAAAAAGAATTATAAGAGCACAATTACAAAACACTTTTTATACAAGTGAAGTCAGATCTATTGCTTATAGGTGACCATGCTAATAAAAATAACAGTCCTATCTAAATTAATCTACTTATGCAATATCATAGAAATCCAACTATCAAAAATGTATTTTGTAGCACTGGAACAAATAATAACAAAATTTATTAGAAAAAACAAAAGGTCAAGAATTATCAAGGAAATCAGAAAAAAAGACATTGTAAAGGAAAGTGGCCTAGTCATATCAGATCTCAAACTATATTACAAAATGATCATCATCAAAGCAATCTGGTACTAATTAAGAAATAAAGTGGTGGGTCTGTGGAATAGAATGTAGCACACAGAAATAAATTACTACAGTAATCTACTATTTTATAAGCACAAAGATCCAGGAGGAGACCAACATTTCACTACATACAAAGATAAAGTCAAAATTAGTACATGATTTATATACAGAGTGATACCGAAGGAGATTAGGGGAACATGGAAAAGTTTGCTTGTCAGGCTTATGGATAAGGGAAAAATTTATGATAAAATGACATAGAAAGCACTGTGAAATGTAAAAAATAAGTTTGATTACATTAAGTTAAAAAAAATTACACAAACAAAACCAGTGCAGTCAAGATTAGAAGTAATGCAGAAAACCCGAAGAAAGGGAATTTTAGAGAAATGCCCATTAAAACAACTCCAAAGTACCAATTCAGATCTATCATAATGACCAATATGACAGAAAAGAAAAATAATAAATGTTAGAGGGGATGTGGAAAAATTGGGACACTAATGCATTGATGGTAGAGTTGTGAACTCTTTTAACCAACTCATTTAACCATTCTAGAGACCAAATTGGCACTGTGATCAAGGGGCTATTAAACTGTGCATACCCTTTGATCCAGCAATCTACAAGGTCTGCATTCCAAAGAAATTATATGTACAAATATATATATGAATTTTTATGGTGGCAAAGAAGTGGAAATTGGGGAATGACTAAAGAAGTTGTGCAATAGGGTTGTGATGGAATAGTATTATGCTATAAGAATTGATAACCAGGCTGATTTCAGAAAAACCCAAAAAGATTTACATGAATTGATGCAAAGTGAAGTGGACAAAACCAAGAGAACAATGTAGACAGCAACAGCAATATTGTACCCTGATCAACTGTGAATAACTGAACTATTTTCTGCAATACCAAGATAGAAGACAACTCTAGAGGACTTATGATGGAAACTGCTATCCTTCTTAAAACTGATTGAATCTGAATGTAGATTGAAGTATAGCTTTTTATTTTCTATATATTTTTTCTGCTAAGGAGTTTTTGCATATTTTTTCTGTTAGTTTTCTTTCACAATGTGGCTAATATGGAAATATATTTGTACATGTATGAACTATTTCATATTGCTTGCCTTTTCAAAGAGAGGTGAAGGGAAGAATGGAGTAATAGAATTTGGAACTCAAATCCTTTTTTAAAGGGAAGGTTAAAACTATTTTACATGTAATTGGAAAAAAATATAAAATTTTAAAAGACTAGACATTGGATAAGTATTTATCTTAAAGAGCCTAAACAAAAACTAAGTGAAAGTTTCAACTCTGGAGGGATCAATGAAAGGCATCAATTGGATAGTATGACAATTCAAAAAAGCTAGATGTTATAGGAAATAAGAATTTACCCCACGTGTTCATCATAAAAGGGTCTATTTAGGAACCACAGCACCACAGCAAGTCTCTATTTTCTATATAGTCAGTCTCACCACCCAAGTATTCTTAATGTGCACACACACACACACACACACACACACACACACACACACACACACAAAACCCCAAAATCCAAAGAGTACAGATGCAGAGGACACCCAAAAGCCACAAGAATTTTGCTGTACTGGCTTCTGCTTTGTGCAGAAGCTGCTGACCAAAGAGAAAAGTAAATTTTCTAGCTCAAAATCCATTCTATGTCATCTCAAATGCCATAGACTATCAGCTGCCTTTTTCCAACTTTTTTCTCCAGTAGTGCCAGTGACATCTATAATAAACCAGACAGCTGTAAGCCAACCAATAAAAAAAAAAAAAAGTGGCTACCTATGCCTGATAGGCAAAACCTAAGCAAGCATGTGGGTAATACTAGCATGACAAGTTGGCAGCCCAAGGCCTTTCTGAAGTGAACAACAAACAAGTTGAGGATGTGTACAATGTGGGCTTTGTCCAGCAATTTAGCCCTCAGTTTTACTATTGCAGCTGCTTCCAAAACAAAAACACATGGTATTGGATTCACTACAACTAAAAGAAAACAGGATTTTAAGTGAAGACCAGTGGCTCAATAGTCAAAGAATAGACTTTGCTAATGAAGACAGAATAGTGGTTCCATATTGAATAATTTAATAGATTAAATGTAGTAATAATGTGCAAATTTTAAAATAGGGGAAAAAAACAATTAAAATAGATTGTGATCAGTATTTTAAGCCACAGCTGCAGAGGGAAAGTGAAGGGAAAGGGGGTATAATTTGATAGGGGAAATAATGTTGAAAAGAAAAAGAACATTCAACAGATTTTCAGAAATATTTTCTTATAGAATACTTGAACCCTTTTGCCCTCTTCTCTTATACACAGAAAAAAAGCAGACAGCACAATTTTCTAAAAATAAAATTTGTTTGAAATAATAAGAATGTTTAAATAATTCTAAGACTTGAGTCTCATCACAAAAGAGGCCCTGGTTTCTCCATTTTCTTATCAATGTCATTCCTTCTATTCCTTTTGCACTTGTTTCAACTTCACCATTGCCTATCTAATGTCCCAGCCCTATTTTCCATCTTTGCTGGCTGCATACCAGGAGAAATAGTGGTCTCCTCTCATATTTCATTTTACTGGGCATATCACTGAAAGTACTAGGAATACTGCTTGTCCCAATTCAAGAAAATATTATTATCTGGGACATAACCATAAGGTCACAACTCTGGCAAAAAAATAAAAGCCAATATTTATGATACTAGAATTGCCCCCAAACATAAAATATTAAAAGTCAAATTGCCCAAAAGATACATCTGAGCTGCTTGTAGAAAATCAACCATTGTTTATTCTACTCAGAAGTATAACTGTACTTCTTTAATCCTTTCAATAGCACAAGGAGGAAAATATTCCTCTTAATTAAAGGTACACAAATAATTGGGTAACTCTAGATTTGGAGGGTGTGAACATTTATTTAAAACAAGAATGCATTCTTCATCCTAAGGGGCGGAGGTAATTTGTGTGCCTACAGCTAAGTGATGGATTTCTCCGTTAAAGTAATTATTATGAATTATTGAGAAGCACTCTGTGTATAATGTTCAGTTCTCCATTTCCTACAAATCAAATTACTAAGGCTTATATTGGATTGTGAACATATTTAGAATATCCTCTTCATGTTTGTTAATTTTCCTTTTTGTCAAAAGTCTTATCCTCCTCCTTGAACTCATACATTCCTCCTCAAAGCATTCTGGAAAATTCAAGTTAAAAAAAAAAAAAAAAAAAAAAAGATTCCATGCATGTTCCCCAGCTATCCTCAGGATAGCTAATCATAGTACTAACCAATGCCAGGAGAAAGTTCTACACTTAGCCTAGAAGAGAGGGCTTATCAGAAGTGTAAAAATAGACAAGACTATGGGGTGGGAAGAAAAGGGCTAGCCACACAATTTTGCTATGACCAGGGAAATAAATATGCATATATATATATGCATATATATATTATGCACATACACATTCAAGACAAATTAATTTATCTCAAATATGTTTCAACATAGAATGGGAAGTCTAACTCACACCTACCTACAAAGAAAAATCCTTAGATGTCTAAAGTCTCTAATACAGACTCCTTTCCCTCCAAGAGAGGAACAAATAATTAAAGAAGTAAAATATTTATAATATGTTTTTAGGCTATCTTCCTAATTTCTCAATCACAGTTTTGCAGACTGAGTGTCCAGATGGATGACAAGTACACATCAAATTCTAAGACATATCCTGTAAGCCTTTGTCTGGATTTGCTACTGAAAACCAGTAGGTAGTAGGTACCCATATTTTTTAGGAAAGGCATTTGCTAATATGGCATCATGAGAATTAGTGATGTCACTTGTGGCTATCTCTGCCTGTTTCTATACTGAATTTCTGTTCAATTGATATTAAATTTGAATGTATTCCTATACCAATGCATATATTCAGTCCTCCTCTGATCACTTCATATAAAAGATTTATAATATTCCTACTTTTATATATTTTTTCTTCATATAAACCCCAATTATGAGAAATAATTTCTCTCCCTTCTTTCTTATTTTATCCTATTACATTCCTTTTTTCTCTTCCCTTTTCTTTTTTCTCCTATAACCAACAAAATAAAATACAATCATCCTTATGCTTATTTTTATCCTTATTTTCCAAAAGACTTAAAGACTGTGGATTCCAGAGACATACATTTCCTTTTTCCACCCAATTAGAAAGCAAGAACTTGATCGGTATCTGTTTTTTTCAACTGAATAGAAACATTTATATTTCTAGGTTTCCCTACCTAATCATTTGTGTTTTCATTTAAAATATTTTATCTAGTTCAATTTTTTACATTATTCTCTACTCTAGTAAAGTTCCATTTTTATTCCTGGAGGGAGGAAATTATATTCAGTTTTTGTAGGTAAGTAACTCTTGATTGTAAGACTTTTTTGTTGTTGTTGTTGTTTTGGAATATAATATTCTTAAATATTTCTCTCCTTTGAAGTACTTGCATTTTGGGTGCTCCTGACTAGGGTTCCTTGGTTCCCTGGGACTTTAATTAATTTTTTTAAATTTAATAGTATTTTTGGAAGGTAGCTCTTTATTTAGTCTAGATATTCCTAAAAAGAAACTTGGAGTATCTTTCAGGAGATAAGTGGTAGATTCTTCCAGAATTCTTTTTTTTTTTTTTTTTTAATTTTGCCATCCAGTTTAGATAGTTCTCTTTATTAAGTTCTTAAAATATCTCCTCTAGATGCTGTGCTTGGTGATGTTTTACAGGGAATCCAATGGTTCTAAAATTATCACTCAGTCTATTTTCCAGGATACTTTTTAATTTGTCATACATATTTTGCCTGATATGGAAGTTAGATTTGAGTGCCATCAATTTTGAACCGACAATTGACCTCACACAATTTAAGACTACAAAGACAAGTAATATACAATGAAAAGAAACATCTAAGCAGAACTTTTAGGGTATAATATGCTTAAGGAAAAGAAAATTACTGATAAAGCAGCAAAGGAAATTTTAAAAATAACATACAGTAAAAAGACAAAAAAAATAGCAGTTTATTGAAGCTAAGGGAGGAGAAAATATCCAAAATTTAAAAATCATATCCATCATAAATACAGAAATATTAAGAAGAATGAGAATGGGAGAATTACCTTTAGATTTCACAGTTAAAGAAATTATTGAAAAAGCTAAATATAAAATGTTACTTCATACAAAATTAGAAGAAAATGAAAGCAAGTAACTTGCAAAACTAATATTAGAGGGGGAAATTCTTAACTAATAGATTAAAATGACTCTAAAACTACAATATATAATTTAAATTTTACTCCTAAAACTTTATTTTTTATTTTTTTGGAAAAAATAAATAAAGCAAAATTTTAAATGAAGAAGTTTGGGAAATGTTTAAATTTTTTGCTGCTTTTATTTTTTTTTTCAATCTTACTATTATTTCCAATTACTTCCTCTCCTTCTCCAATAGTACTCTCTCTCTTCTAACAAATGATTGTAGTCTACCAAAAAAAAAAAAAAATCAGCATCTTGTCAATGTTTGAAAATGTTTGCCTCATTGTGTAATTCCAAATCACCATCTTTCTGGCAAAAAGTATAATTCATCAAAGTTGTGTTTGATCACATTATTTATCAGATTTCTGAAGAATACAAGAGAACTAATGTAATCATGGCTTAGAATATATTCAATTATAAATTAGCATTGATTATGTTAATTATATATTATATGCAAAGTACTTTGTGAAGTGCTAGGGAAAAAAACATTAAAAAATTTAATCATTGTCCTCAAGAGCTTTTAAAGGTTAAGAAGGGTAGATACAAAAAAAAGCAAATAAGTAAAAAATAAATAAAATTATATATACAAAGTAGTGCAACACAATTATAAGGAGAAAATGTTACCACTGGAGGGATCAGAAAAGGCATCACAAAGGATGCTAGCACATGAGCTCTGTCTAGTCTAAGACTAGAGATTCTAAAAAGCAAAGGGAAAGTGGGTATGCATTTCAAACACAGGGACTAGTCCTTCCAAAAGTGAGGTATTAACTACTAAGAATGACACTTCCAGCTCAAAAGGAAAATAAAATTCTATAGATGAAATTTCTTTTGACTTATATAGTTTTGAGATTCTATATTTTAATTATGAAAAATAGAAAATTGTTAAGAAATAAATGCACTTATTGTCAGCATTTTCTAGAAAAAATTAAACTGATGCAAAATGATTGCCATGATGAGAAGGCAGAAGGAACCCAGAAACCACCTCAACCAACAAATATTTGCAGAGAGATTTGAAAGGCAATTTAAATGACAAGTAATCTGTGAAATATAAGACAGGAGGTTTAACAGAAAACCATGAATATCTTTAACTCACAGGCCAACCAAGAACTGTTCATGGAAAAAAAAAACTTGCTATATAAACAATATTATCCATAAAACATATACACGAACTCAAGAACAATAAACAAGACCTGGAACAGGAATTGGAACATATTGTAAGATGTTTTGTAAAATGACCTATTCTTGATAACAATAATGAAATCAGTAACAAATTCTAACATTCTCTTATACAATGTGTAATATGATGAAAATTGCTCAAGAAGATAAAGTAAGATAGAAAAGCTGCGTCTGAATAAATAAACATGGAATAAATCTATATTTACATTAAAAGAACTTAGGGTTCAGTTTTCAAGAGTATGACATGGAACTAGATATAGAGTTTTTCAGGTTGGATGACATTTAGGAATCTGTGTCATACTCTAAATGATCCCAAATTTCTCAGAGCTACAAAAGCCCCTAAACCTAGTCAGTATTCACTTGTTGATAATATATTGCTAAATATTCATTGAACCTTATTATCTCATAATAACTAAGGTTATAAACAACTCAACAGCAATGGAAATTTGCAGGCTGTAGCATGTGACTTATAATGATGTTTTTGAAAATTTTCATACAACAATGAGCCTATCTATGTAATTGAAGGAAAGAAAGTTACGTGAAGGAAAAAAAAAAAAAAGACAGAAGATAAATAATCCATAAAATAAACTGGTACTACTGAGAGAATAAAATAATAAGAAAGCACTCTTGTCAGATTGGTCCAATCTTTCATGGAAAATTTGTGGCAAATTGTAAATAAGAACTGCCTTAAATGACAGACACAGAAGGGCTATGATCATCATTAGAAAATTATCTTTCACTTAAAATCCACCAAATCTGGTAGAATATCAAAATAAAAACCAGGCCACCTCTTTGTGCCTTAGTTTCCTTATCTGTGAAATGAAGGAGTTGGAATTGATAGTTTCTGTGATTTTTTAAGATCTAATTCTATGATCTCATGAATTACGAAACTCTGAGTTTCAGCACCCCAAATCAAAACATTTAAGTGGTTACTGTGCTAATGTTGAAAAATGAGAATTAGTTTTCTCCTCAACACAAGCTCTTAATGAGACCACATTGTTAGATAATAAATGTAAACTGTTGAAGGTCTAAAGACTGAGAAATGGTATATCTTTTCACATTTTTTTCCTTATAATTTCTGTTTTGTGCTCTTGATAGTATAGTAAATTTATGATTGAAGAGTTGTCGTCGGCATAAATAGAACTT
Source organism: Sminthopsis crassicaudata (assembly GCF_048593235.1). Taxonomy (NCBI): domain Eukaryota; kingdom Metazoa; phylum Chordata; class Mammalia; order Dasyuromorphia; family Dasyuridae; genus Sminthopsis; species Sminthopsis crassicaudata. The sequence continues at coordinate 540,692,395 of NC_133617.1, forward strand.
ATTATATCCAAGACTACAAGAGTCCACAGTTTTTAGAATGCAAACACCAGGAATAAAATCCAACTCATTATAGTGGGCTCCATGACACTTCACTATACTATATAAATTAATATAGTATTCACCTAAATAAATATGCATATGTGAATGAATATGTGTTAAGGAGTGGTAAGAGTAAAGGAAGAGTCCAAAAGGAAAACTTCTTTCTTTTTTATGTACCTCCAAATGACATTTACCAATTTTATAAAGATTGTATATATCAAAAAAGTCCATATAAAAATAACAAACAGAAAACATGATCAAAAAATTATATTGACTTAAAGAGATGGAGTGGGACAAGAATATCATTTTGTAATGAGGTGTCTGTAATATACATTCTTAAGGAAGATGGCATACCAAATCGAAGTGAACACAAAGAATAAAAGCATATTTTCTTTTTCCAGATTTCATACACTAATTCATATTTTTCAAAATCAGATATGCAGATAAATAACCAAGTCTTAGAAGAAAAGATAAAATTATGGCCATATGTCATAGTCCAAGCAAAAGGCAGTCAAATTTCCCTGTGGAAATTGCTGAATTCTTTCATGACTTCATAATATGTCTTGAAAAGAAAAGCACTTAAAAAATGATGTTTGGTTTTTTTTTTTTTTTTATTCCACCAATATAGTATAAGGGTAAAGGGTCGACATTTAAATTATTACAGGTGAATGAGTTTCTCAAGAAACACAATCTCAACATTCATCACTCATATATTACAATTAAATTTGTAGTTTAAAAAATTAGGTTAGCACCCTCAAAACAAATCACTCTCTCTAATATAACATTTTTAAAGTAATGTTCCTATTAAAAATAGATTATATTGTTAGCAACAAGAAAGCAGATTACCAAAAAAGTAGAACAATGAAGGGAAACAGTCAACATGCCCTATAACAAAGTCACTGTCATATAGATTCAAAACCACAAATCAATATAAAAGACTTCAGAGAACTCCTTTCCAGTTGAAAGCTAAGTTAGAAAAACAAAACATAAAAGCAAAACATTGGCTTATTTTTAGCTAAATATTCCTCCTTTACTGATTTATATCTATACCAAAACAGTTAAAACAGGTTTTCTCCATATTGAGAGAAAAAAAAAAAAACTTCAGGAAGCAAGATAATAAAAGTTGTACATCTTCATATAATACCTTTTTATTATAATTAGATCATTTTAAGTTTAATGGACGATATTAATCTCCACTCAATTTCTATCTCTTTAGCTTTAGGTAATTTATTTTGGATGACAAATTCAAAATTTAGTTACAATCACAAGAATACAGAAAAATTCCCAACACCTATATGAAAGGTTGGGTTCTCTGCTCAACTTTACATCTGTATCTATTTTTAGTTAGTAACTGGGACAAAATTCAGAAAAGAATAGACACAAAACACAATAGATTGTAAGCTCTCCAGGAGTCAAAACCAAGATAGCAGAGAAAAATCAGTGACTTATTTGAGTTCTCCCCAAAACCCTTCTGAAAACCTTTAAATAATATCATGAAAAAAACATTCTGGATTGGTAGAACCCACATAAGAAGTGAAATAATTTTCCATCCAAAAGACAACTTAGAAGACCAGCTGGAAAGATCTGTTTCATTTGGATGAGACTGGAACACAGTCTAGCACAAGCTACTTCAGTATAGATTGGGCCCCTAAAAACCAAGAGCAAGCTGAAGTTCTCAGCATATAGACAGTAAGGAGATTGAACAATTGATCAGAAGCCAATTACAAGAGCCTGTTTGTTGGCCAGAGTCTTGTTGCTTTGTCCATATTCAAATATAGGTTGTAGTTTTGGATGTAATTGAGGATGAGAACTATGTACCAGAGTCTATAAGTATAGTACTATTATAGAACAATGTTTAGAACAATTGTGTACAGCGTTGACCTGGAAGTCTTACCACTAGATCTATATCCAAAAGGGAAAAAAGATGGGGAAATGGGGCAAAGAACCTATCTGTATAGAAATATTCATACCAACTGTTTTCTGGTGAAAGGGAGTTGAAAATTAGGGGTATGTCCATTGGCTGAGGATGGCTGAACAAATTGTGCCATGTGATTATGATGGAATACTATTTTGATTTAAGAAATAATGAGTAGGATGCTCTCAGAAAATTATGGGAAGATGTACACAAACTGATACAAAGTTAAATGTGCTGTGTACCAAATTACAGCAATATGATTAGATAATTAACTATGAATGACTTAGTTATTCTTAGCAGTGCGATAATCCAAAACAACTCTGAATGACTTATGATAAAAAAAAAAAAAATGTCATTCATCCTCTGGCAAAGAACTGAAGGTAGCTGAATACAGAATGAGGTTTTTTTTGTTGTTTTTTTTTTTCCCATCTACGTTTTCTTTCACAACATGACTAATATGGAAATATGTTTTGCATGACTAAACATGTAAACCCTATATTACTCTGCTTACCTTCACAATGAGGGGAATAGGAAGGGAGAAAGAGAGAGGACTTGGAACTCAAAGTTTTCAAAACAAATGTTGATATATTACATGTAATTGGAGGAAAATAAAATACTAAAAATTGAAAAGATAAAACAAAAAGAACATATGAATAGACACAAAAGACATAGAAACAACAATAGGGATTTTATGTCATAGAGGCTATGACATTAGCCCCAGATGAAGAGGACCTCACTCCCCATTGTCCATCAGTTTAAGTCCTCAGTAGACTTTCCCTTGCTCGTCAAGTCTTCCATGTCACAAATAGCATTATGGCTTTTGTTTTCTAAACTGTGTTGCTATTCTCTTCCATTTTATATTGAATTTGTTCTATAATGAGTAAATCCATTCATGGATTATATGTCTTTACAAATTAAATGGGATCATAAAGAGACAGATACAACTAAGCAAAATAGTGAAGATAGATGTTTGGGTTTTTTGTTTTGTTTTGTTTTGTTTTGTTTTGTTTTGTTTTGTTTGTTTTATTTTAAGGGAGAAGGAAAGCATTCTAACAGTACCAGATCTCAAATTACATTGCAAAGCAGTAATGATCAGAACTATTTGTTTCTGATTCTAAAAAGAAAAGAAAGTTGTTTGGAAAAAGTACAAATGATACAGAAAAAAAAATTAATCAACATAGTTTTTGATAAATCCAAAGATACCAACTATTGAGAATAAAGATTCACTGTTCAACAAAAATTGCCTAGAAACATCATTCAGAGTCTGGCAGATATTAGTCTTAACCAAATATTTCACATAATTTATATTACAATAAACTTGAAATGGAGATATAGTATGAATATAAAAGATCACTGCATAAATCAAGTAGAAGAGCAGGAAAAGAGATAGTTTTGCACAACTATGGTTAAGCAAATGATTTTTAATCAAACAAGGGATAGGATGAACAATAAAATGAACAATTTCAATTATACAAAATTGATTGGAACAAGCAAAATCAATACAGGTAATATTAGAGTGGAAGTAGTTAAGCAAAGGGAAATATCTGTATTTAGTTTCTCTGAAATAGGTCTGATATGTAAGATATACATATATATATATATATATATATATATATATATATATATATATATATATATATATATATATATATATATATAGAACCTATTCAAATATATGAGAACAAAACAGAAAAAATGGTGAAGGATATAAATGTAGTTTTCAAAGGAAGAAATCAAAACTCTCAACAATCATGAGAAAATATTCCAAATTATTAATAACTATAAAATACAAATTAAAACAACTCTAACCATTCACCTCAAACCTATCAGATTGGTAGTGATGACAATTAAAGAAAAAAGACTATAGAAAATTACCCTAGAAAAAGAGCTATATTAATGAACAATTGCTAGAGCTATGAATTGATACAGTCATTAAAAAAAAGTTAGAACTGTGCCCCAAAAGTCATTAAACTATGCATACCCTTTGACCCAACAACACTATTAAAGTCTATACCCAAAAAAAGATCAAATAAAATCATTAATACAATATTTACAGCAGGTCCTTTTTGTAATAACAAAGGATTATAAAATAAGAGTGTGTAAACAAATTATGGTATATGAATGTCATGGAATGTTATTGTACTACAAGATTTTTTTTAATTTACAGAATCAAAGTAACAATACTGATGAAGAATCAAGTGAATCAAATCAGAACAACAATGATTGAATGAATGTACTGTGATAACAACATTGTAAAGGCAAAGAATTTTGTAAAACCTAAGAAGGTCAGGAAGACCAATGATAAAGCATGATATCCATGACAAAAATGTGATAAGGTATACAGTGAGAAATGTTGTTCAATAGATACTATGTGTATCTTTCAGAGGGAAAGATAGGTCCATAAAAGAAAGATGCTACATTTGAATAAGGTAGAAAGGAAGAGCTAAAGCAATTTTCTTCAAAAACTTCAAATAATTCCTATTATTTTTCTTTACTTTTTAAAAAATATTATTGCTTAATATTATGTAGCCCAATTTGCACAATAATTTCAAGATTTCAAGTTGTCTAGTATATTATTTAAATGTTTTTTAATATAATGAATATATCAATATTGGAACTGTTCCTTAAATCTAATGCACCAGAAGGTCCAACTCCTGTCACTTAAAATCTGAAACACTTAAGAGATATATCCTTTTAAAAAGAAATAACAGGATATTGGCCTCTAACTGATTGCAGTATACTTTTTCTTGTTTTCTTTTTATTCAATTTTGTTTAAAGTTTACTTCAAAATCTCAAAAGAGTTGAGAAGTTTTCATTTAATCTTGTAAAGGCTTAAAAGCTTCCTTAAAATGACAAAATGTGGTAAAGCTTTCCATCTCTAACAAAATAAATTATTCATAATTTAGCTCACAATATAACATACTTTTTCCTATTAAAATATTAAATGTGTGGATCTCCCAGAGAGAAGCACGAATTAAATGGTTTCAATGTGCTTTGTACTCATTGGATAAAAGACATCTTATAAATGTGATGCATTGTTATTAAAAGATGCTAACATAAATTAAAAGGAATATACCTGATAAAAATGTCCCTCTGTTGTAAGAGATTCATATATAAATCTATGTACTTCTTTGATCATATTCAATTTTTTATTTCCAGCATTTTTACATGAACATATATGTGCATTTGTATATGTACCCAGATTCAGTATATTTTCTACAATGTTCCTTTTAAAATTACATATTAGATATGATGCCAAACATAGGAATCATATCTCATAAAATATTATACCTAGTTAAATGATTACCCAAATTAAGCAAATATTTTTAAATATTTGAAAGAAGCAAGATTAATGTGGTTAATGTTTCCATTTTACAACTGAAACGATATGGAGGTTTTAATTTTAAAATATCAGACTATCTATCATTACACCTTCCAAATACATGAGCAAAACCAAGTAAATTATAGGCAGATGATTTGTTTCTTATACTATAATTTTATAAATACAGGCAAATCTCAAGTATTTACCTTAATGGAAAAGAACTTCAGGATAAAAAGCAAAAATAGCAACTACTCTAGCTGGGTTGGAATTATCTTCCCTAATGCAAGGATATTTATTCATCACAAAGATCAAGGGCATGGCTCTCAAATTAAGTGTGATACCTTTTCTGTGGGATGGCTAAACACATTGTGGTAAATATTTAACACCACAGTGGATAAGCAGGTGCTAAGGGAAGCTTGACTTCTAAGTAGGGGAAGTAGACTCCCAAATTCTCATATTCATTGCCCCCACCTCAGTTTCTAAAAGCAAATTGCATATTACTTTAAAGTTTCTTTGGACTCTTAGGTTAGGGTTTCCCAAAATGAGGGATCGCTAAAAAATATAATTATTGTACAAATGATAATAAGGAGTGGAAGAGGTAGTTTTTTTCACACAAAAGAATTAGAATATCAAGTAATAAAGACTCATAAAATGACTAGAAAAGAATAAATTATCATAATTTGGTATTATCATTTAGGAGGCTAATTTTCAAGCTTTGTTTGATGATATACAAAGAGCCCCAAATATCTTAGTGCAAATTTTAAGTGCTAATAAACATTTGGAGGAAATGTAAATAAATAAATAATCTAACAAATCTTTAACATTAGCCTCCCAACTGAATATAGCTATAAATATATAGATATCTAGGAAGAGGTGAAAGATAGGGTAGAGAGGGAAAAGGAGAGGAAAAGAGAAGAGAGAGTTCTATAAATAGCAGCTAAAAGGAAAGGGAGGTCTAAAGTATGGCCTTTTATTACATTCAGGAAATTTCAGCTCAACAACTAATCAGGGAGATTGAAACTAGTGATAAGCCAAAAATAAGTAAAGTATATTTTCTCATACTTCAAAGGGACTAGAGAATGTCAGGGGGTGGGGCAGAGGGGAAAGGAAAGGAATAATGAAATATTGTTGAATTATAAGAAATAATGAGAATTCAGATTCACATGGGAAACTATATTAACTAATGCAAAGTCAAGAAAACCATACCAAATAAAAAGACATAAAATGATAATGAAAATGTAAACCTAGTTTATCAATGAAAATAAGGCCATTTCAATTCACTCCACATAATTCACATTAGAGACACAATTTTATTAATTCAAAGAGATCCCTGTCACATCTACAAACAGAAAAATGTGCCATTTTTTCTTGACTATTTAGAGAATACTACTTTGCTTGCTGAATAGAAATGAAAATAGGGTATTCTATACCACATCCCAAAACCAGAGTTAGGAGGTATTAGCTGTTAATAAAAGCAAAGTTAGTTGAATTGAGGAAATCTCATAACATCCATTCATACATACATATATACATATATATTATACACACATATGCACATATACATATATTTGTGTTTATAATTTTTTAAAAACCTAGCTATTTTGTATATTCCAAAAGTTTATATGTATATATTTGTGTTTTTAAGTATATGGGACTGATCCTATAATTTCATTGGTATAGGGAATTCTTGATAAGAAATAGAAAGAAAGAGGATTCTGGGAAGATGGCAGAGTAGGTTGGTCATTTTCAAGATCTTCATATTTCCCCCACAAACAGCAAATATGAGCCTCAGGCCAAACATAGACTGGTGAAAAATCAAGAAGATTTGGGGCAGAATTAGGGTCCTCTTGGTACAACCCAAGAAGAATGGGAAAAGACTGGATTAAGCAATGTGAAGTACAAATACCTCCAGGCTAGCTCCTCAGAAACAACTTATGAGGAGCCCTGGGGCTAGCTGAGTTTGGCTGGAACCCCAGAAGAAATCACAGATACTTTCACCTCCCGGACTGTATGAAGAGTTAGAGGTCTGAGTCCAGGTAGATTAAACCAATGCTGTTTAGGAATGCTAGGCCCAACTGTGCTGCAGAGATGTGATCTTGGGCAAGAAGGAACAAACACACCTAAGAAAGGCAGAAGCAGGGGACAAGGATGCTGCTGACTGTCAGCACTTGCAGGAGGGAGAAACTTTTGGATTGGAGTTCCAGATCAGAGGGGAAAGCTAAACTGAAGTCAGAGACACCATCCCTCCAAAACCCAGAATTAGAGGCGTTTATACTAATACATTTCACTAAAAAAAAATGAATTGACAAAGAAGAAAGAACCCAACCATAGAAGAAAGATTCCCAATCATGAGAATAGAGAAGACTGGGGTTCATCCTCAGAGGAGGACAATGAAATAAAAAAAAAAGTTTCTTCTATCCCAAAGAGTAGCATTAAATGACTCACTGTTAAGAGAGAATTTATAGAACTCAAATAAGAATTTAAAAATCAAATGGGAGACATTGAGGGAAAACTAAAAATAAATAAACAAAAACCATTCAAGAAAAACAAGATTATGAAAAAAATAACTAATTAGAAAAGAAGATATATAATCACAAAAATGAAAATAACTCCTTGAAAATTATTGGGCAAAGAGAGGTCAGTGAAAGTATGAGAGACTAAGAAATAACAAAACAGATTATAAAGAATGAAAAAATATAACAAAATGTGAAACATATTAAAAGAAAAATAACAGATCTGGAGAAAAGATGAAGAGAAAAATGAAGGGCAGCTAGGTGATTCAGTGGATGGAGTACCAGCCCTGAAGTCAAGAGGACCTGAGTTCAAATTTGACCTTAGACTTAACAGCTTTCTAGCTGTATGACCTTGGGCAAGTTACTTAACCCCAAATGTCTTAGCAAAAAACAAAAGAGAAAAGAGAGAGAGAGAGAGATGTAAGAATAATTGGACTATCTGAAAATTGTGACCAAAAAAAGAACCTTGACACAATAAAGCAAAACAAATAAACAAACAAGCAACAACAACAAAAACAAAAAAGAAAAACTACACCTATCACCACCTCAAGGAGATCCTTTTGGAAAATACAAAGGAACACTGCCAAAGTTTTAAAATCCCAGATCAAAGAGAAAATTCTACAAGAATTAAAATATGCCAGAACTACAATTAGAATGGCACAGGACTTAGCAGCAGCCACAGTAAAAGACCAGAGTTATATCTATATCTAACAGCAATCAAAATCACTAGACCTGTGGCCAAAAATTGCATATCCAATAAAATTATCTGTAACATTGAATGAGGTGGGGTAGAGCCAAGATGGCGGAGAAGATACACACGAATTTGTAAGCTCCCTTCTTCCCTCAATACCAACTAGTTAAACTAGCCTCAAAAATAACGCTGGACTAATAAAAACCACAAGGATTAGAAGCACAACTTACCAGCTGAAGAGAATCTGGAATTTCAACAGAAAAGTTTGGTTTCGAGGGGAGAAAAAAAGGATCAGGTTGGACTAGGGGCTAGCACACCATGCCAAATGGGCTGGGGAGAACTCTGGGATCAGAGAAGCCACTGAGATAGAGGAATCTGGCACAGGCTTATAGCTCTACTCTGCTTATAAAACAACAAATCAGAAGAGAAATCAAGCCACTTTAAAATATAAAGCCAGATCCTAGAACCACCCCAATTTGGAAGTGACCTAACACTAATCTCAGCATGGCTGTGCAGCCGCCTTCTGCTGTCCAGGGCTTTTCCTTGGGGTAGTTAAGAACCTGAACAGCAGGGGAGACAGCTTGAGGCAGCCTCTAATCCACATAGTGTGGGGCTCAGCCTGAGGCAGTGGAATTCTAGCAGTATTGAAACTCCAACATCAGTGGAACTCATAGAGTAACAGAACCTCCACAGCAAGGACCATGGTTTCTGGGCTGACACTTCCGGTTTGAGCACAGGGGCTTTTTGTGTCAGCTGCTAATATCCACAGCCCCACAGGAGGCTTTGGCTGGGGTTTGTGATGCTTACACTGTTCAGCCTTAAACCTATGGCAGACAGTGGGGTCCTTCACTGAGCACTCCTTGAAGCTACAGCAGTGCTAACCACCTCTGAGGCATTTCTGGGGAGAAGGGAGGGGAACTCTCTCCCAGAGCTCTCTCTTAGCCCAGTTACAGGATTGCTGCATCCATCTGGTCTGGGAGGAAGCTGATAAATTTCTTATCCAACCCCGAGGAGGCTAACAGCAGAGAGTCTCCAGATAGAACCTTAAAGGGGAATGATACCTGCCCCCATCACATAACTCTCTCCTAAAAGAGACTATTAAAAAGTTAAGAGAGTTTGAAGAAAAGTGGGGAAAGGAAAGAGAAGCTATGCTAGAGAATAACAACGTCCTGAAATTGGAGTTGGAAAAAATAAAGAATTCACAGGAGGTGCAGGGAAACAACATTTGTGAATTAGAAAAGGTTAAAAAATCACAGGAAAGTAGGATTTCTGAATTGAAAAAGATAAAAAAATTCCCAAGAAAGTAGGATTTGTGATTTGGAAAAAGAAAATAATTCACTAAAAAAAATTTTAAAAATTAGTGAAATGGAAAAAAATTCAACAGAGCAAAATAATACATTTAAAAACTCAATTGGACATATACAAAAAGAACTAAAAAATATGAATGAAGAAAGCAACTCATTAAAAATCAGGAATGAACAAATAGAAATGAATGATGCATTGAGAAACCAAGAATCAGTCAAACAAAAAAAAAAAAAATGAAAAGCTGGAGATAACATCAAAAATCACTGGGAAAATCTATAGACCTGGAAAATAGGTCTAGAATAGATAATCTGAGGATCATTGGACTTCCCAAAAATTATGATAACAAAAAGAGCCTAGATTCTATCTTACAGGAAATCATCAAAGAGAACTGTCCAGAGATAATAGAAACAGAAGGGAAAATAGACGTTAAAAGAATTCATCCAACACCTTCTGAAAAAGACCCTAAAAAAAGAACTTCACAGAACATAGTGGCTAAGCTGCAGAACTACCAAACTAAGGAAAAAATATTGCAAGCAGCTAGGAAAAAACAATTCAAATATCAAGGTGCCACAATAAGGGTAACTTAAGATCTGGCTGCCTCCACATTAAAGGATTGAAGGGCCTGGAACCTGATATTCCAAAAGGCAAAAGAACAAGGATTGCAACCAAGAATAAACTACCCAGTTAAGTTTAGCATTTTCTTCCATGGAAGAAGATGGTCATTTAATGAAACAGAGGAATTATATTTGTTTCTAAGTAAAAAACCAGACTTAAACAAAAAATTTGATCTACATCCACAAGACACAAGAAGCAGAAAAAAGGTAAAAAGAACTCTTGAGAACTGTATTTCTGTTGTGGATATAAAGAAAGTCCACATGGATAATTTGATTTTACTGATATGACATAGTAAAGGGAAGAGGATAGTATCAGAAAAAGGGAAAGGAGAGATAAAAAGAGGGAAACTACATCCCAGGAAGAGCCATAGAAAATCTACCATATCTGAGGGAATTTAGAGAAGGGGAGAAACATTGTGTGAATCTTACTCTCATCAGAGTAGGCTCAAAGAGTAAATAATTGACATACTTGTTTTTTCAGAGAATTCTCTCTCACCTCATTATAAGGGGGGAGTGGAAAAGGGAAAAGAAAAGGGGGAATAAGGGAAGGGTAAAAGGAAGGAGAAGGGACTTAAAAGGAGGGGGAAGGGAAACTAAAAAAGGAGGGCTGTGCATCACAAGTGGGGTCTATAAATTAAATATTGGGGAAGGGGTTCAGGGGGTTTAAGGGATAAAAAAGCATAATTGGGGATAATATGATGGCAGGAAATACAGAATTAGTAATTTTAACTGTAAATGTGAATGGGATGAACTCTCCCATTAAACAGAGGTGGATAGAAGACTGGATCAAAAGTCAGAACCTTACAATATGTTGTTTCCTGGAAACATACTTAAAGCAAGGAGACACATACAGAGTAAAGGTAAAAGGTTGGAGCAGAATCTATGATGTTTCAGGTAAAGCCAAAAAAGTAGGGGTAGCCATCCTTATCTCAGATCAAGCAAAAGCAGAAATTGATCTAATTAAAAGAGATAAGGAAGGAAGCTATATCCTGCTAAAAGGTAGCATAGACAATGAAGCCATATCAATACTAAACATATATGCACCAAGTGGTATAGCATCTAACTTCCTAAATGAAAAGTTAAGAGTGTTGCAAGAAGAAATAGACAGCAAAACTATAATAGTGGGAGATCTCAACCTTGCACTCTCAGAATTAGATAAATCAAACCACAAAACAAATAAGAAAGAAACTAAAGAGGTAAATAGAACATTAGAAAAACTAGGTATGATAGATCTTTGGAGAAATCTGAATGGTGATAGAAAGGAGTATATTTTCTTCTCAGCAGTTCATGGATCCTATACAAAAATTGACCATATATTGGGACATAAAGATCTCAAAATTAAATGCAGGAAGGCAGAAATAGTAAATGCCTTCTTCTCAGATCACAATGCAATAAAAACTACATTCAATAAGAAGTTAGGGGTAAATAGACCAAAAAGTAATTGGAAACTAAATAATCTCATCTTAAAGAATGACTGGGTGAAACAGCAAATTATAGAAACAATTAATAATTTCACTCAAGATAATGATAACAATGAGACATCATACCAAAATTTGTGGGATGCAGCTAAAGTGGTAAAAAGGGGAAATTTTACATCTTTAGAGGCTTGCTCGAATAAAATAGAGAAAGAGAAGATTAATGAATTGGGCCCGCAACTTAAAAAGCTAGAAAAAGACCAAATTAAAAAGCCCCAACCAAAAACTAAACTTGAAATTCTAAAATTAAAAGGAGAAATCAACAATATTGAAAGTAAAAAAAAACAAAAACAAACAAACAAAAACTATTGAATTAATAGATAAAACTAAAAGTTGGTTTTATGAAAAAGCCAATAAAATAGATAAACCTTTGGTAAATCTGATCAGAAAAAGGAAAGAGGAAAATCAAATTGTTAGTCTTAAAAATGCAAAGGGGGATCTTTCCACCAATGAAGAGGAAATTAGAGAAATAATGAGTTACTTTGCCCAACTTTATGCCAATAAATTTGATAACTTAAGTGAAATGGGTGACTACCTTCAAAAATATAGGCTTTCTAAATTAACAGAGGAGGAGGTAAACTGCTTAAATAGTCCCATTTAAGAAAAAAAAATAGAACATGCTATTAATCAACTCCCCAGGAAAAAATCCACAGGACCAGATGGATTTACATGTGAATTCTACCAAATATTTAAATAACAATTAGCCCCAATGTTATATAAACTATTTGAAAAAATAGGGGATGAAGGAGTCCTACCAAACTCCTTTTATGACACAGACATGGTACTGATACCTAAACCAGGTAGGTTGAAAACAGAGAAAGAAAACTATAGACCAATCTCCTTAATGAATATTGATGCTAAAATGTTAAGTAAGACATTAGCAAAAAGACTTCAGAAAATCATCCCCAGGATAATACACTATGATTAAGTAGGATTTATACCAGGAATGCAGGGCTGGTTTAATATTAGGAAAATTATTATTATTATTGGCCATATTAATAATCAAATTAATAAAAACCATATGATCATCTCAATAGATGCAGAAAAGGAATTTGATAAAATACAACATCCATTCCTACTATAAACGCTTGAGAGTATAGGAATAAATGGACTATTCCTTAAAATAGTCAGGAGCATATATTTACGACCGTCAGTAAGCATAATATGTAATGGAGATAAACTGGAACCTTTTCCAGTAAGATCAGGAGTGAAACAAGGTTGCCCACTATCACCATTGCTATTCAATATTGTATTTGAAATGTTAGCCTCAGCAATAAGAGTCGAGAAAGAGATTAAAGGAATAAGAGTAAGTAATGAAGAAATCAAACTATCACTCTTTGTAGATGATATGATGGTATACTTAGAGAATCCCAGAGATTCTAATAAAAAGTTATTAGAAATAATTCACAACTTTAGCAAATTTGCTGGATACAAAATAAATCCACATAAATCCTCAGCATTTTTATACATCACCAACAAAATGCAACAGCAAGAGATACAAAGAGAAATTCCATTCCAAACAAATGTTGAGAGTATAAAATATTTGGGAATCCATCTACCAAAGAAAATTCAGGAAGTATATGAGCAAAATTACAAAACACTTGCCACAAAAATAAAGTCAAGACATTCAGTGCTTGTGGATAGGCCAAGTGAATATAATAAAAATGACAATACTCCCCAAACTAATCTATTTATTTAGTGCTATACCAATCAGACTCCCAAGAAACTATTCTAATGACTAGAAAAAATGACAACAAAATTCATATGGAAGAATAAAAGGTCGAGAATTTCAAGGGAACTAATGAAAAAAAAGTCAGATGAAGGTGGTCTAGGTGTACCTGATCTAAAGCTATATTATATAGCAGCAGTCACCAAAACCATTTGGCATTAGCTAAGAAATAGACCAGTCAATCAGTGGAACAGATTAGGTACAAAGGACAAAAAAGGGTACATCTATAGCAATCTAGTGTTTGACAAACCCAAAGATACCAACATTTGGGATAAAAATTCATTATTTGAAAAAAACTGTTGGGAAAACTGGAAATTAGTATGGCAGAAATTAGATATGCATCCACACTTAACACCATATATCAAGATAAGATCAAAATGGGTCCATGATTTAGGCATAAAGAATGAGATAATAAATAGATTAGAGAAACAGAAAATAGTCTACCTCTCAGACCTGTGGAGGAGAAAGGAATTTATGACCAAAGGAGAACTAGAGATCATTAATCATCACAAAATAAAAAATTTTGATTTCATCAAATTAAAAAGCTTTTGTACAAACAAAACTAATGCAAACAAGATTAGAAGGGAAATAACTAATTGGGAAAATATTTTTACAGTTAAAAGTTCTGATAAAGGCCTCATTTTCAAAATATATAGAGAACTGACCCTAATCTATAAGAAATCAAACCATTTTGCAATTGATAAATGGTCAAAGGATATGAACAGACAATTTTCAGATGATGAAATTGAAACTATTTCCACTCATAGGAAATAGTGTTCCAAATCACTACTGATCAGAGAAATGCAAATTAAGACAACTCTGAGATATCACTACACACCTGTCAGATTGGCTAAGATGACAGGAACAAATAATGATGAATGTTGGAGGGGATGTGGGAAAACTGGGACACTAATGCATTGTTGCTGGAGTTGTGAAAGAATCTGGCCATTCTGGAGAGCAATTTGGAAGTATTATCAAACTGTGAATACCCTTTGATCCAGCAGTGCTACTACTGCGCTTATGTCCCATAGAAATACTAAAGATGAGAAAGGGACCTATATGTGCCAAAATGTTTGTGGCAGCTCTTTTTGTAGTGGCTAGAAACTGGTAAATGAATGGATGTCCATCAGTTGGAGAATGGTTAGGTAAATTATGGTATATGAATGTTATGGAATATCATTACTCTGTAAGAAATTAGCAGCAGGATGAATAGAGAGAGGTTTGGAGAGACTTACATGAACTGATGCTGAGTGAAATGAGCAGAACCAGAAGATCACTATACACTTCCACAACAATACTGCATGAAAGATATATTCTGATGGAAGTGGATATCTCCAATATAAAGAAGATCCAACTCACTTCCAGTTGATCAATAATGGACAGAAACAGCTATACCCAGAGAAGGAACATTGGGAATTGAATGTAAACTGTTAGCACTACTGTCTTTATACCCAGGTTACTCATACCATCGGAATCCAATACTTAACGTGCAATAAGAAAATTGGATTTACACACATCTATTGTATCTGGGTTATACTGTAACACATTTAATATGTATGGGATTGCCTGTATTCTTGGGGAGGGAGTAGAGGGAGGGAGGGGAAATTTTGGAAAAATGAATACAAGGGATAACGTTATAAAAAAATTACTCATGCATATCTGTCAAAAATTTGTAATTATATAATTAATAAAAAAACATTGAATGAGAAAAAATTCATTCATTCATTCAATGAACTTGCAGATTTTCAGGACTTTCTATCAACCAAACTCAAACTCAATAGAAAATTTAACATATAAGAGCCAATATCAAAGATCAATTTCAAAGAACTTAACACGAACAAATTGTTTATGTTTTTTACATGTTTAAGATTGGCATCATGAATAGGGTAGTTCAAAAGAAAGATTAGGGCAGAGTTAAGGTAAAAGATAATAATTATGTTATATGCATGAGGTGCAGAAGAAGAAGACACAAAGGTATTAGAGGATGAGAGGGGTTGCATTTCTGAAAAACTACTCAAACCGGGAATGGGTTAAATCGATAACACTACATATATACTATAAAGGGAATAGCACCCTCCAAAATCTATAAAGAAATAAGGAGACAGGGATGGGTAAAGGAGTAAGCAAAGTGTGAGAAGTGAAGGCAAGAGAGGGATCCCTTGGGATGGGTAGGGAGAGGTTAAATAATATCAAAGCAAGTTAAGGAATAGAATTAAAACAAAGAGTTAGCAGTAGTAGGAAAGATATGTGGGGGGGAAAGGTGCATGTATGTGTCTGTGTGTATGTGTACATATATATATATATATGTGTGTGTGTGTGTGTGTGTGTGTGTGTGTGTGTATCCATATATGTATACACAATTATATTCTTGCTTAACTCTAGTATGCTTGGGGAGGAGGAGAGATGAAAAAGGAGGATTGAATAAAGTAAAAAAGGTTCACAGCAGAGAACAAAACCTAGAAGAAAGTAAAGATACTCAAATAGAATGTCTTGCACTATCATATGTCATTCATTGAACTGCTAATTTATTGCTATATATTTTGAATCATACCTAATGTTCTGCTGGGAACATGGCAATGTTCCATTTTATTTTGTTTTATTTTGTTTTGTATTCCTTTTCTGCTTTTCTTTTTTCTTTTTTTAATAAAAATTTTAAAAACAAATAGAAAGAAAAAATAATGGAGCAGAGTAGATATATAATTTATTCTGTGCAAGTTAACACCTTCTCTACAATTTATAGTCAGAATTTTGCCTGTTGCACTATAAAGTTAAATGACTTACACAAAGTCATAAAAACAGTATATGCCAAGGAAAAGACTTAAATACAAGTCTTATTACATTCAATATATCCTTAACTTGGAAGAAGCATTATTTGCAGTGCAGATAAACTAGAAGCCTTCCCTCTGTTTAGGTGTGAAACACGGATGCCCAATGTCATCAGTATTACTCAGAATTGGATTGGAAATCCTAACAATAACAAGAAAAGAAAAAACAGAAGGTATGAGAATAGAAAGTGAGGTAATAAAACTAGCTATTTTATATGCTCCCAAAGTTTATATGCATATAAATACATATGTATGTCCAGTCTTATAAGGCTTCAGATAATCAGAAGCTTTACCTATACACTCAACATAGCAATGTCCAAGATGATTAGGTAAGAAGGAAAAGAACCTAGATATTCTAAAATATTTATAGTAGCTCTCTTTGTGGTGGCAAAGAACTAAAAATCACTGCCCATCAATTGGAAAATGGCTAAATAAGTTGTGGTATTTTATTGTGATGGCATATTTCTGTGCTTTAAGAAACAATGATTTTATAAAAACATGGATAGACATACAGAATAATGAAGAGGAAAACAAGCAGAACCAAGAGAATATTATAAATACTAATATCAATTTTGTTTTAAGAACAACTTTGAGTGAATAAGTCATCTAGACTATTATAAAGACCCAAATTAACTACAAAAGATATATGAAGGAAGTCACTGTTTGCATCTAAAGAAAGAACTAATAAATAGAAGTGTGTATACAATGATTTTACATGTACACACACACATACATAAGCACACACATATTTGTGTCTAATGGTAGCTATCTATAGGGCAAGGTGGTGGAAAAAAAGGGGGAAAGAAATTTATATGATAGCTCTATTATATACTTAAAAGTAATAGTAAGTCATATGTAATAAATTTGCAATTTATGTATATAATCATCTTTTATTATTTTATTCCATAAATTAAAAATAAAATTTAAAACATAAAAAAGAGAATGGTATAACTCATTAATGAATATCCATGTGGTATATGTTTGGTTTTTAGCTCCAACTGGTTACCCCTGATTCTTCTCTATAAGCTGTAGTCATGCTCATCCACCTAATATTCACCTGCTTACTATCTGAAGTTATAGGTGTTCTCCCTAAAATCAGAGCCATATCACTCTCTGCACAAAATTTTTCTTTTATAAGATGTGGGTCATAGTCTTAAATTATTTGGATCTCATTACAGCTGATTGTATCCTATACAATTATGCATCATTTAAAGATCCACACAACTATGGTCAATCATAAATACATTGCCACTGATATTCAGATCAATAAGTAGGATTCTGAGTACCCTTCTAAAGGCATGTTTCCTTATGTTCATATAAGTTATTTAAAAAAAACCCTTTATCTTTAGAAGTTTAAAATCTAAAGCTAAGATTGATATAATACAAGAAAATGAATCATATTCCAACTATGTTTCTAGGATCCAATATTTCATTGTGTACATCTTTTCTCCTCTGATATGGACAGAAACTTTTGACACTCTTGTATTTTTCTTCAATTTGTTATTGTGACCAAAAATGCAACATTTTGTATTCAACTGAGTTGTAATTAATCTCTCTAACATTTATAGGCTGATCTTGAAATGATAGACATACAATTAAATATTGGCACAATAGCTGTTAAGGAAGCCATGATTCTCACACACTTACTAACTGTATGACCCCCAAGCAAGTCACTTAAATTCTGTCTTTCTTGGTTTCTTCATATGTAAATGGGGATAATAATAGCATTTAATTCCAGGATTGTTTTGAGTTTCAAATGAGATGATATTTGTAAAGTACTTACCACAGTGTTCACACACAGTAAGGACTAATTAAACTCATTTCTTTTCTTCCTTTATTTCTTCCTTCTTTCCTTTATTTCTTTCAATAGTAGCAGATTCTGACAATTTGTCCTTGGTCAAATCCATTTTTCTATTAGGTGCCCTGGAGAATTTTTAGCAGAGTTATTGTCAGTCATCAAGTAACCTAAACAATTGGCCTTTAAGAAATTTAAAAATTAGTACCATCTGTTGACCATTTAGGCTTGGGATCATAGAACATTAAAGTTGGTCCTGGAATTGATCTAGGAAGTCAGTGTTATCTCACAGCTCCTCTTCTTCCCTCTAGGAGGCTTGGTCTAGGAATTTGGCGATATCTCAAAACTCCTCTTTTATTGCCAATAAACCTTGTACCAGGAATTGGAGGTTTCTCCACAAAGGTGAAAATTATAGTCTCACTTTGGAAATGTGGAATGGAACTTTCCAGATATCAAATCAGATATCTATCTGCCACATATAAAACATCTGTGGTCTAGGGGCACAGGGCTCTCATTTTAGGGTTTCAGAATCAAAGACATTTTTTCTCTGATCACTCCAAAGTAGTTACACTATTCCTCATAGCTTAACTCCTTCCAACCATATGTTTGGCACATGTAAACACACACACACACACACACACACACACACATACACACATCCCAGTCACCCTCAGCTAGCAAGCAAACTCGTTCATCCAAACATACCACAAATAGAAACCAGGGAGGTTATAAGGATCAGAAGAGGTAAAAGAATACATTAAAGTAGCTGACCTCTTGGACTTGATAATAAGCCAAAGACAAAATGATGCTTTTCTCTTTAAAGTCTTAGATCTCTCTAAGGTAATAAGCCCTGGGATTCAATGAACATGTTGAGTGATGGTATTTCTCCATGATTACAGTTACAGGCAAGCTTCTGGTCTACCATTCAAAAGTTTGTGCTTGCTTCTCATCCTCTCAAACTCTTCTCTTTTTCAGCAGTCTCTCCAAACCAAAAGAAATCTCTTCTCTTCTCTACTCTCCACCTATGAAACTAAAAATCAGCATAAGCTCCTAGATTTTGGACAATGAGGAATCACATATCAAATGTGTCTTTAGTTCAGTAAAACACCTTGGAAGTATGTAGGCTAGATGGTCAACCCTAGCAAAATAGCACCATGTTTTGTTGGGAAATGGAGGTCATCATCAACCATGTTATTATTCAGTTCTGTTCAATTCTTCATGACCCATGGATACTAGACATTCTATATTTTACTATCTCCCAAAGCCTAATCAAGCTCATGTTCATTGCTTCCATGACACTATCTAACAATTCATTCTGCCACTCCTCTTTTTATCTTCATTTTTTCCCCAACATCAAGGTCTTTTCCAAAAAGTCCTGTCTTGGCCAAAGTATTTAAGCTTTCACTTCAGTTTTTTTTTTTAACTTTCTATTGAACATTCTAAATTCATTTATTTAAATATTGACTGATTTGGTTCCTTTGCTGTCCAAAGGATTCACAAAAATCTTCTGCAACACCACAATTAGAAAGAATCAATTCTGTGGAACTCAGCTTTCATTGTAGTTAAACTCTCATAGCCAGACATTACTACTAGGTAAAACATAATTTTGCCTATATGGACCTTTATTGCCAAGGTGATAACTCTGCTTTTTACTATGCTTTGTAGATTTGCCATGGCCTGGTTGAAGATCCAACAACAGAAGTAGTAGTCAGAGAAATAGGAAGAAAACACTGAGAGTATAGTGTCTTGAAAATTTATAGAGAAGAGAACATCAAAGAGAAGGTGAATAAGAATGTCAAAGGTTATTTCTTAAAAACTGTCAAAAAGATTGAGAAAAGTCACTACGTTTGGCAATGAGGAGATGATTGGTATCTTTAGAGAGAGCAATTTTGTGGAATGATGAGGTTAGAAGCAGGATCCAAGACTGATAATGTGCAGGGGCCAATTGGTGATATAATGAGGGAGTAGAGACTTAAGAACACAAGGAAGAGTTAAGCAAATGCTTTCAATTAAGTTTTCAAGATGGAGGAAAAGAGGAGAGCATATCTAGTTCAAGGGTAGTAGCCTTGAAAGAAAACTGAAGGGTCAAGAAATTGGAGTTCTTTTTGTGGACAAAGAACAGTTTGATGTTTCAAAACAGACCAAGAGATAGAATATAAATAGATTGTGATCTAATAAGGGAACTTTAGAATTAATGAATTCCTGGAAGAGCTTAAAAGGAATTAAAAAACAAATTAGAAAAGTAGAAGAAAAATTGGGAAACAAAATGAGAGCAATCCAAGAAAATCATGAAAAAAGAGTCAAAAGCTTGGTAAACGAAACACAAAAAAATTAGAAAAGGATATATACAAAAAATTCACCAAAGAAAATAATTCATTAATAAAAATAGAATTGGCCTGTGAAGGTCTGGGCTAGCTTCTCTGAAGGACTCAGAATAAGTCCTTGTCAGGATAAAGAAAAGTCCTTGCCCCATGTGTGCACGCCAATTGTAATGTGCTGTCGTCTCCAGAAGCTGCCGATCACTCTCCAGGAGGAGATCTGATGTGTCAACTCAAATCTCTCAGACAGATTCTTCTTCCTGTAAAGAACCGTTGTCTCCAGACAGTTGCCGTTAACTGTTGTCCAGAGAAGTGACTTCCCTTCCTGCAGAGAGCCTCGTCAAGCCTGGTCTAAAGCAGAGACTCTCTATCTCTGGAATGCTGCCCTCTTTATCCTCCTAGAGAATGGGCGTGGGATAATGCAAGGGCTTCTGGGAAGAACCACTTCAACCAATGAGCTTGCTCCTCCTAGAATTCCTAAGGTGTAAACTCCCTTTAAAGGCCTGAACCAAAGGTCTGAGCCAGAGAACTGTCAAGTCAACCTGAGTTCTCACCTTGTAATTGTCCAGACAACCTGAATTCTTACCTGGTAATCCTAACATTGGCCAAATGGGAAAGGAGGTACAAAAGTTCCTGAAGAAAATAATTCCTAAAAATTAGAATTGGACAGGTAAAAGCTAATGACTCCATGAGACACCAATATCTGATAAAACAAAATCAAAAGAATTTTTAAAAATAAGAAAATGTGAAAATTTTCATTGGAAAAATAATTGAACTGTAAAATAGATCTAGGAGAGATAATTTAAAAATTATTGAACTACCTGAAAGCCATAGTCCACCTGTTAGGATTACAAGGTGAGAACTCAGGTTGTCTGGACAGTGACAAGGTGGGAATTCAGGTTGTCTGGACAGTAACAAGGTGAGAATTCAGGTTGTCTGGACAGTGACAAGGTGAGAACTCAGGTTGACTTGACAGTTCTCTGGTTCAGACCTTTGGTTCAGGCCTTTAAAGGGAGTTTACACCTTAAGAATTCTAAGAGGAGCAAGTTCAATGGTGGAAGTATTTCCCCATGCCCCGTTCTCACATGCCTATTCTCTGGGAGGATAAAAGAAAGGCAGCATTGGGTCTGAGAGAATCGACTCTGGGATAGAGTTTTGACATCAGGCAAGCTGAAAGGAAACCAGTTTGATTTGGGGAAGGACAAGAGCTGGAGGAGATTCAGAGCTTCCAAGAAACCTGCGCACAGAGGAAAAGATTTTACAGATCTCCTCCCAGAGAAGGATTATAATTGAGCAGACAACCTGTCCCTCACAATTCAAGAACTTTACATCCACCCACCAAAAAAAAAACAAAACAAAAAAAAAAAAAACAAAAAAAAAACCGCAGCATCTTTTAAGATATATTCAAGGAAAACTGCCCAGACATCCTAGAACCAGAAGGCAAAAGAGAATTTGCAAGAAGCTGGGTGACACAATGGATGGACCACTGGATTTGGAGTCAGGAGTTCACATCCAGTTTCAAACATTTACTTACACACTAGAAAAATAAACTACATCAAAAGCAAAGCACTCTGATTAAAGCAATGGACAATCATGACTTCAGAACATCTATATCATAGCCATGCCCTAACAGAGCAATGGATTCAAGGTACAAAATAAGACATATTTTTTTGGACATAATCAGTGAAGTTTAAAAACCATCCTTCCTTTTGTATACTGGATAAAATCTTCATTCCTTATGGAGGCATTTTACACTTGGACATTTTACACTTGGATTGCTATCCATCTTTTTAATCTCTCTCTCTCTCTCTCTCTCTCTCTCTCTCTCTCTCTCTCTCTCTCTCTCTCTCTGTCTCTCTCTGTCTCTGTCTCTCTCTCTCTCTCTCTGTCTCTCTCTCTCTCTGTCTCTCTCTCTCTCTCTCTCTCTCTCTCTCTCTCTCTCTCACATACACACACACATACATACACACATACATACACATACATACACACAATATTTCCATAAAATTAGGTTAGTGAGGTGGTCAATTAGCATTTATTGTTGTTGATGAGTCTTTTCAGTTCAACTTTCCATGACCCATTTGTAATACTCTTGGCAAACAAAATGGAGTGGTTTGCCATTTCCTTTTCCAGCTTATTTTACAGATGAGGAACTGAGGCAAAGAGGGTTAAGATTATACAAGGTCACACAGCTAGTCAGTTTCTATGGAAGGATTTACACTGAACTTTTCCTAACTCCATGCCAATAATTCTATCCATATTGTATTCATTCTATCTAATTGCCCAAGCATTTATTAAGTTCTTGCTATGTATATGTCAGGTACCTTCTCACATCTCTGCTCATGTTTTTTTCATTTTTAGAAGCCCAGAACAAGTACCTCCTCCTATATTTTCTTCCATAACTCCCCATCATATCATCACCATTTAAAAGAAATCTCTTGCTTTTCAATATTCTAATAAAACTTGACCTACTTCTTTTGTATTCATCACATTTTACTTGTATTTAATTTTTTACTTGACTTATCACATGTATCAGAAATCAAGCTACTGGATGGAAAAGACTATGTTTTGTTTCATCTTTATGTAAAAGGCCCAATTCTCCTACACCCTCCACACACACACTTGGTGCATGTGGATAAATTCCCCACTTGCCCAGAGGAACCACATAGAAACTTGAGCATAAGCAGATATCCTCAGCTTTTTCCTGACTATGACTCATTACTGAGTTGAATCCTCCCACTTTTCATTGGTTGCTGAGCTGAAAAGCTTATAACACATCTGGAATAAACAAGAGATGGCTTCCAGCTAATGAATCTTGCAGGCAGTTTTTGAGAAGCTGTGACACGGAAGGAGGTGGAGAAGGGAAGGATTCTTCACTATCCCAGTAAAATGGCAGGCTGGGGCCCAGATGGCCCTCACATCTGACTTAGAACATGGATTCAACTTGCCAGGCTGAGACTAAAGAAAGGCCGCTCTTTTTGTGTTTTCTTTCCTCTGGTATATAATTCGTGAAGATCAAACATTCTTGGAAGGTCTGCCAGCATGGAACATAAGGACATCTTCTACCAGAGATTTGAAAGATCCCATTTAGTATTTGACTAAACAATGGCAGGGGTGAAATTATAAAGTAAATAATTAGCAGCCTTGAAAACAGTTCTAATTTATCTAACTATGGCCTTTCAACTAATTATACTAGGAGTAACTTACTAGATTATTTTAATCATTCTGTGATTCTTGATTGCTTATCATTCCTTTTTTTTGGGGGGGGTGGGAACAAACTAAATGTTCATATTTTATTCAAGTTTGTATGTTGGTTTTTCTTTTAACTTTTCTCCTTTCCTAAGAAAAGTCTTACCTTTGAATCCATATCCTTTAGCAACTCACTAAATATCAACTTTCCTCAGAGATCTAATAGGAAAGTGAATGAATGAATGACCCTAATCCCTATTGAGAAGTCAAGTTACACAAAACAACAAATTTAGCACACAGCTTCATGGCTGGGCACAGAGCTGATGAGGTGGGCACATTGAGCTCCCTGTAAGTGCTATCAGTAGTTGTCTTTAGCCTACATGTTACGTAGCATATGTGTTTTGTCCTCAGTATTTAGCATAGTGTTTTGCATATTAGTGATATCCAATATATACTTGTAGAATTGAACTGAATTCTTTAGATTTCTAAATTTTTTCTGAAAATATATAAATCTGATTTACAGAGTCAAAATAACAAAAGATATAAGCTAAAGCATTGAGTTGAACTTAATAAGATAGAATTCAGTGGAGATAAACATAAAATTTTATACTTGAAAACAAAAAATCAAAATAAAAAATATAAAGAATTATTGCAGGGTTGAGATAGTAGTCATTTATGAAAAAGATTTGGAGGTATTAGTGAAATTCAAGCATAATATATATCAACAGTGTGATAGCGCAATAAAAAAAGTTAATTTGATCTTAGACTGTATTAATAGGGGCATAACTTTAGTGAACTGACAGTTCTGTTGTATTCTGTCCTTGTCAAACCTCATCTTGAGTGTTAAGTTAAATTTCAAGTGTCACACAGTTAATGAAAATCATTGATAATCCAAATAAGAAAACCAGGATGGTGAAGGGCCAATATCTATGACACAGAAAAAAAGAAATGGATGTGTTTAACCAAGAGAAAAGAAGACTCAAGGGGTGACGTGATAGCATTTGGAGAAAAGCCATTTGGAAGAGATTTTAGACACATTCTGAGTGATCCCAGAAGACAAAGCCAGGAACAATCTGTGTTCCATTCCAAATAGGCAAATTTAGGGTTGATGTCAGGACAACCATCCCAATAATTAGAGTTGTCCACAAATGGAACAGATAACCTCGAGAGGCCAAACAGAATTTGTTGGGTATGGAGATTCCCAATGCATATGGGTCAGATTAAATGGCTGTTGAGGACCTTCCCAAGTCTCATATTCTGTAATCTTGATTCTATGAAACACTACCTAAAGTGTCATAAAAAACTCTTGATGGGAATTCAGCATTTGAATGGTGATGATGAGTATTGAACACCAAGAAGGCCATCCAAAAAGCCCCAATTGGGGGGAATAAAAAAAAAAGTACTGAACTCTAGAAGAATGGTGTTAAACTGAAATAGAAACAGGGGTACAAAATAATCCATAAGAATCATTGGGTGATTCTAAAAAATAGAAAATCAAATATTAACATCTATTTCCATTTTATTTTTATTTACTTTGTTAAACATTTCCCAATTTTAATTCTGTTCAAGCTGGAGAGTAGGCTGCATGAGGCCTGCAGTATATTTCATTCCTCTATTCTAGAATCATGAGTGAAACAGGCCTCTCAAATTAAGTCAAATCAGAAGTGCTCATTTCATCTCTGTAGCAATCCTACATGGAAGGGACACAAAAACACCTGTAAGAACATACATTTCAATATGATAATTGCCACAAAATTATAGCTATTTCTCCCTTTGCACAAAGACTCTTTCCAACACCTTCCTCAGCATTTATCTTGGAGGAAGCACATTTACATCAAACTAAATACAAAAATATCATTCTCATTCTCAAGGAGTTTTTAGTCTCACAAATCAGGTCACCACATTCAGAGACAAAAATGTTAAACAAAAGCCCTCCCTAGGAGGAAAAATAGACAAGATGGAGAGAAAGCCCTGAGAGCCCCTGCTGGCACAGATTGGTGTAATAGCAACTTAAACAGGTGCATATCCCACACCTTCTGTTTGAGCAAGATGAAGGTCCCAGAAGTCCCATCTTCTGTTATCAGTAGATTGAAATTTAGACTGTCACTTGAAAAGAAATCCCTTAGAAAAAGAAATCAAGCCCATTAAAATAAGCTAAGAAAATCCATTTTTTTTCCTTTGTGGTTCTAAAATAAAGCATATCCATCAGTATCCTTTTATTGCCAAAATATAGGCATTTGTTATGAGACAGTTATTGTAGAATATGTTTACATGATGAAAGTCATACTGTTCTGTCCTGTACATCCTTTCATCTGTAGATCTCAAAGCATTTTATAAACTCTAATTTTCCAAAATCTATGAGTTTGCAAGTATAATCATTCTCCATCCCCAATTATATTTCTTTGTTTGAATGCAAACAAACAGAGAGGTTAAGGAACAGTGATTACAAAGAAAATCTGACTGAGAACAGGATTGCAAATGGAAGACCTGAACAAATGTGTTAGCCCTCAGACCCACACTAGCCTCACCTCAGTCTGTTCTGTTCATCTGTTCAGTTTCTTACAGCAGATGGAGGGAGCACTGAACTGTATACAATCATTACTAAATTTTAAAATCCAGCATTATAAAGAAAATACATCGAGAAAACAAACAATATCTCAGAGGCCTCACACATACTTGGAAATTTTTTTTTCTATAAAGCCCAAATATACAGATTGGGAGCTGTAAACCCCAGGGTCATTTAGGAAGGTATGGTGACAAAAGGTTACATTGTGAGGGTTCTGTTCTTACACACCTGTTAACAGTTGAGTTTAATTGTGTAACAGCTGGTACTCGTTTGGGGTATTCACTGTACCTGGTTACTCCTTTTTCATGTTATTTCCTGGTTTGGCGTTGCTTCTGAACAATATGCATTTTTTAAAAGCTCAAATATAAGTTTTGAAACTCTGAAGGGAAACATAATCGAAATTATTTCTCCATATATCTTTTCATTGTGGAATCTATTTAGACTAGAGATGGTGATTATTAGGTGTGGGGGAAAAAATCTTCAGGGTAAAAAGAAAGTTTGACTGGCTGTCTATCTTTCATTGTCATGGAATTCTTTCCAGCCTTCTCTTAGTTTGACTTCAGTTTTAAATGGTTGTGATTTACAGCTATTTATGGGCCAGAATGGCAAGGAATCCTGTCTTTTTATGAGTGGGGAAAGATGTGCTTCCTGTTTTAGAAACATATGGAGAAGGACATATGCATGCAGTGTTAGAAAGCAAAAAAAGCATCATGAAAGCAAGATGTCTCTTGTGCAATATTAAATCCAATGAAAGATTTTGATGAAGAGGAAGAGACATTTAGGAAGTTAAAGGTAAAAAGTTTAATGTACATAGACTGAAAGAAAAGAAACAACAAACATATGCAAAAATGTATAAATGTGTCTATGTGCCATAATAGGTTAGTTTTTAAACATTCAGATCTTTCTGGATTTGAGGCTGGCTCTCTATGCAGAACACAACATGATGTCTGTATGTTCCAAATAAAACACATTTATGTTCCTAAATAAAAATATTTTTAATATTATGTCTCTCAATACAAAGTCTAATTGAGAAAAGTGTATTCAAGTCCAAATATGAATATGTGAAAATATTAGGCATCTAGACAAAATGGAAAAGAAAATGGTATCTGCTAGTTATCTTATCATTATAAGGCCAAAGAAATGAATTTTAAAACTGTAAAACCACAGTAGGGACTTATGATTAGTAAGTCAACTTTATAAGTCGATGAGCTAGACTCAAATGTCTATAAAAATAATCTTTAAAACTTTTTTAAATGAAAGAAAGAAAATTAAACGATCAAGGATTTTTCCTTATGAGGTAACTACTTTTAAAAGTAGCTAATTAGTGAACCTGATTCTGAAATAGCCAGGGTCAGTAAAGCATTTTTTGATAATTATCCCTGAACAGTAGTGATTTTACTTCATGGGGATGAACATTAATTTCCTTAGTTAACTGCCCGACATAGAACAAAGAAATTAAATAAATAGTTTCTGAGATTATTATTCTGGAACCTCACTAAAATTATTAATCTTGGAGGAAACTGTGTCAAAGCCATCTTAAGTCCCCTCCAAAACAGTATTATTTAATTACAACAATGATCTTATAATGGAGGTGTCTTACTTATCAACAAGAATTTTCAAGTAAACTGGAATCTGGCTCCTCCTTATCCAGTCCTTCCTTTCAATACTGAGTGTCACTTCATTCATTTCCTCCTTACACACTGGCCATACTAAAATGTTTATTTCTTGCTTCTCATTGTACTTCCTGTCCATTTCTGTATCACCATTAACCATCAATTTCTCCTCTGAAGTTCACTCCAACTGAATACAAAACACTATTTTGATTCTGGTGATATTTCTCTATCAAGCGCTCAGGCCATTTTCATTTCCCAAGAAGTTCAGTCTTCTCCATCATTATGACTAGGATCTTAAATTTACACTTGAGCGTCTTACTTATCAACAAGAATTTTCAAGTAAACTGGAATCTGGCTCCTCCTTATCCAGTCCTTCCTTTCAATACTGAGTGTCACTTCATTCATTTCCTCCTTACACACTGGCCATACTAAAATGTTTATTTCTTGCTTCTCATTGTACTTCCTGTCCATTTCTGTATCACCATTAACCATCAATTTCTCCTCTGAAGTTCACTCCAACTGAATACAAAACACTATTTTGATTCTGGTGATATTTCTCTATCAAGAGCTCAGGCCATTTTCATTTCCCAAGAAGTTCAGTCTTCTCCATCATTATGACTAGGATCTTAAATTTACACTTGAGCTCCCATGACTTTCATCCCACCACAGCCACACACAAAGATAGTCACATCCTTGATCTCATCATCACTTACAGTATTATTAGATTGCCTACAAATTGAAGGTCTACAGAGCCATTGTGCTGCCTTATTATTGTGAAACTTAGACAATCAGTGCCATGCTAGGAAATTTTCTGTGGTTGTTTTTGTTTGTGTAGAGGATGTGGGAAGTATTTTAGGGTAATCATAAAGTTTATGTCTGATTACCTAAAAACTATTTTTAAAAACAAAAACAAAAATACTATCTTTTGAACTTAGAGTATTACAGAACCCACTCTTCTTTTGAAGAAGGAATCACTAAGAATTAGAGCGGAAGCTAGAAGCCAAGAATTTATAATCCCATTCCTTATAAGACCACGAAAGCATTAGGATGAGACTACATGGCATCTAGCAGCATCCACTGAAGGCCTTTTATCCAGGGAAGCAGTGTCCACCAGAGCAACAAACATTAGTGGGAATAATATCCAGCTAAGACTATGTGTCCAAAGACAAGTTCGAAATAGAACAGAGTTGAAACATGATGATATTACTAGAAGAAGCCAGGGGCCATTCAGTATTAGTGTTATGAATTGCCTCTTTCTACATGTATTTCTGGTCATACAAATTCCTTACATACATGTTTCTCTATATATGCCCATGTCTTCGTGTGTATGTGTGTTTCTTCATGCTCTTGTATGTTTATTCCATGGATGTTATATTTGTGGGAGAGTATATATCAGGCTTCCAAAAGAAATGTTTATTAAATCCCTATATTTTGAACTAATTGTTCATCTCTGAATAAGCAGGAGGAGGAAGTTGCAAAGGAGGAGGAAGAATCTCCAGATACTACATATGTTTTTATTAAATATTTTATTTTATTAAATATTTTATTAAATATTTGCAAGTTTTGTGCATCCAGTGCCTGAAACATAGTGAGTAAAGACTTTAAGTTCACTAAATGACTAATGGCTGGATTGGGCATCAAATAAACTGGGTTTAAATCGTGGACCTACTATTGACTACTTATGTGAATCTGGGCAAATTCATATCACTTCTATGGGACTCAGTTACTGAAAAAATAGAAATGATAATCATTCCTAGGATCCTATATCCACAGGGTTATTGTGGAGGAAGCACTCTGTAAACTATAAAGTGTTATTTAAAGAGACAAGATTTTAGAAAATTTTAGATTTTTAGAAAATTTTAGAGTTTTAGAGATTTAAATTTGGCTAACTGAATAGTAGAACTCATTACTGATACTGAATGTGTAATTATATTAGTTTTTAATAAGAATTACATAATGTGTAATTTAATAATTATGGTACAATGATTCCAAGCTATGAGATACCACCAGAAGATTTATTATACAACCTTCTCATGGAATAATTCCTCAATCCCTAAATCATCCTTAAATAGTATTTGGCTTTCACTCTCCCTTCAACCCCAGACCCAATGTAAGTGGAACCTATCTGTTGAACTAACATACAAGCAACATGACGTGATCATTATAAAGGTAGCATGATAATGAGATAGAAATTATTTGGGTTATAAAACACACGCGGCAGCTAGGTGGTGCAGTGGATACAGCACTGGCCTTGAATTCAGGAGGACCAGAGTTTAAATCTGACCTCAGACACTTAACACTTCCTAGCTGTGTGACCCTGGGCAAGTCACTTAACCTCAGCCTCAGGGGGAAAAAAAAAGGGATTATAAAACACTCAAATATTCTGTTATAACTGTAACATGACCCTTTTAGAATGTCTTATTAAAATACATATAGATGATAGATAGATAGATAGATAGATAGATAGATAGATAGATAGATAGATAGGGACAGAAGCTGAGGACTTTCTTGACACCAGAT
This sequence comes from Sminthopsis crassicaudata, assembly GCF_048593235.1. NCBI lineage: Eukaryota > Metazoa > Chordata > Mammalia > Dasyuromorphia > Dasyuridae > Sminthopsis > Sminthopsis crassicaudata. The sequence goes on from NC_133617.1 coordinate 540,722,824, forward strand.
CATTTATCCTGTAGTTGAAGAGAAGCTATAAGAATAATTCTATTATCTTGACAAGACTAGATACAGCCTGTGTTTTCATACAAACATATTTAGAACATACAGAGATTACATGCTCATCAGTCTAGGGAACTTTCATGAATATTTATGAAGCTGAGTTGAATAGTTGGAGTTGCACTAATTTGCATTATTGTTGATAGAGTTGGGCTTTGGATTTACCTATTAGTGTTCTTATAAATCTCACTAATGGATATAATAGAGGTCCCCTTAGCAATGTGCCCTCACTAATTCTCCAACCATGGCAATAGAAAGCATTAAAGTGTCCTGAGACAATTTGCAGTTAAAATGGTTTGTCAGTGTCTAGCAATATATATTTATGGCCATACAGTATTTTGTGTCTTTATCTTTTTTAATGCAGTATTAACATTGATATTGGTCGAAGGGAATTACTATGTACAAAGGATGCTAAAATGATGAAGGAAAAACTTATTTACTCACTCTTATTAAGGTTAGTAGCATATTTATGATTTAACAGAATAAACATACTCTGACTTAAAGATTATCGTCTTTAACAGAATTAGGTAAACATTAACATCAAGTTTACAATAAATGTCAGATTTACTCTGATGTCAAGGCGGTTGCTAATTTGGGAAAGGGTACATTTTGAAAGCTCAGGTCAAAACAAAAAGTTATCTTCTATAGGCTATAAATACTTGGAGCTTCCCTGAATGTCCCAAGTTAAACATAATTTCTTTTTTCTCTTTCTCCTCCTCTCTCCTTCTTTCTCTTCTCCTATCCCTCTTCTTCCCTTTCTCTCTCTTCTACTCCTTCCTTCCTCATCTAATGGTTTTCTTTCCTCTCTCTTCCTTTTTCCCTTTCTCTTTCACTCTTCCTCTTTTCCCTTCCTATCTCCTTTACTGTCCAATCCCACCCCATTGCTGGTAATGCTACCTACTCATCTCAAATAATTCTCAAGGAAACAACTACTTATTGTTTTCTGATTGTATTATGAAAGGACTAAAAGAAAGTAAGACATAGTCCGTTAGTCTTCCAAAGATAGTACTCTTAAGTTTATTAAAAAAAAAAAAAAAAAAGCACTAGGCTTCAGAGTCAGGAGACTTGGATTTTAGTTAGAAGTCTATCACTTCTAAAGTAAATTCTAAGTTCTCTGAATCTCAGTATCCTTTTATTTATGGTCATATGAAGTCTCTTACTTTCTTCATGAGTCTTTTGTGAGGATGTTTTGATAAATGAAAACTTAGGAATAAGGCAGAAATTTATGAAACAAATATGAATAAATATCAACAATGTCCTTTGCTTTTAAGTTACGCACAAGATTAGTGTTGGATGCGGTTCTCTAGAAGTGTTATTTTGACGGACAAATTAAAAAGAAAAAGACATCAAAGATCATAAAACTTTATGTGTGAAAGGACTAGAAATCACAATTTTACAGATGACAAAACTGATGTTCCTTGCCCAAGTAAAGTGGCTTGCCTCAGCCAAAGCTCCCAGTAGGGTTGATGCTAGATGGCATCTTTGATGTGTTGCTCCAGTATGCAGTACTCGAATATTAATATGTAGCCCAAAGTTCATCATTATGACACTAAAAGGTCCCCCTGCCCAGTCTTTAAGAATAGTAATTAGCATTCACAAATTGTAAATGACTTTGCATCCGTGATCAAATTTAATCTCATGACAGCCACACAACAAAGGGACTTCAAATATTAGATATTATTCAGACAATAATCTCCATTTTACAGATAAAGACATAGACATTCAGAGAAGCTAAAAGACTTGCCCCATGGATTCAGCTTGTGTCAGATGTAGGATATGAAAACAAGTTTTCCTTACCCAAGTTCAACATACTCTCTTCTATGCCAGACATGTTGTATTCTCCCCATAGTCTACACACAGCCAGCACAACTCCCAAGTGTTGGTTGGAGCCAGATTAAAATGTAATTGTGAAGTGTTTAACAATTTTTTTTTATAAAAGAAAATGTGCACATCAGACAATAAAAGAAAATTGACAAGGAAGCAAAGAAAAGATTGACAATTCTAAATACAATGTGTTCTATTATTATATGCTTTTTTGAAATGGAAATTCATTATATATTTTGAATCTTTTCTTGTGTTTTGTTGTGCATGTGACAATTTTTTCCTGTTTTTTCTTTTTTAATTTCATTTTATCTATTTTCTATGTTTTAAATTTAAAAAATTTAATTTTAAATGCAATATAATGATAATTTGTGGTTTTCTTTATTATTATTTTTATTTAGTTAATATTTTCCCCAATTACATTTAAAACAACTTTTTACATTTGTTTTTAAAACATTTGAGATCAAGATTCCCTCCCTTATCCCTAAACTCAACCTCATTAAGAAACCACATGTAAAATTGTGTAAAACATTTCCATAAAAGTCATGTTGTGAAAGAAAACATAGGTCTCCCATCCCCCAAAAAAATCCCTCAAGAAAAATTAAGCTGAAGAGGGAAGGGAAAGAAAGTATATTTCAATCTGTATTCAGACACACTTGGTTCCTTCTCTGGATATGGATAGGATATTTCATCATAATTTTTTCCGATTAGTCATGGATCACTGTACTGCTAAGAATAGTATAGTCATTTAGATAACATTGTTATTACTTTATCCATAATACATTTCACTTTGCTTGAGTTCATGGAGGGATTTTCAGGTTTTTCTGGGAGCATCCTGTGTATCATTTCCCACAGAACTATAATATTCCATCATAATCATCTTATCATAATCACATACCACAATTTATTTAACCATTTCTCAATTGGTGGACTTCCCCTCAAGTTCCAACTTTTTTTTTTTTTTCCCTGAGAAGAGAGCTGCTATAAATATATATATATATATATTTTTACTATAGGTTCTTTTTCTTTTTTAAATAATGTCTTTTTCATGACTACTAGTAGTATTGTTATGTCAAAGGATGTGCATAAATGTATAGCCCTTTGAGGAAAGATCATATCTTTTGATCATTTATTGATTAGGGAAGGGCCATTATTATTTTTTTTATATAAATTTGGCTTAGTTACCTCTGTGTTTGAGAAATGAGGCTTTATCAGACAAACCTGTTTCATTTTTTTTTGCAATTACTATTGTTAGCTATATTTTCCCCCATTTATTCTATTCTGTCACTCCTTTCACTCTGTCCCTCCTCAAAAGTGCTCTTGCCCATAATATGCCCTCTTCCCATATCCCATTCCCCTTCTCCTTTCCTGCAGAGTAAGACAGATTTCCATACATGTATTGAGTGTATATGTTATTTCCTCTTTGAGATAATTCTGATAGGAGTAAAGCTCACTCACTACCACTCTCCTTCTCCTCTTCCCCTCTACTATAAAAGCTTTTTCTTGCCTCTTTTTATGGTAGATAATTTACACCATTCCACTTCTCCCTTTTACTTTCTCCAGTATATTCCTCTTTTTTTTCAGATATTATTCCTTCATATTCAACTGACATCTGTATCCTCTGTTTATATATAATCCTTCTAAATGCCCTAATAATGAGAAAGTTCTAATGAATTACAAGTATAATTCTCTAATGTAGGAATATAAATAGTAAATCTTATTAAGTCCCTTATGATATCACTTTCCTGATTACCTGCTTATGATTCTCCTGTCCTATATTTGAAAATAAAATTTTCTATTCCATCTGGTCATAAAAAATGCTTGAAAATTTCACTGAATTTCTACCATTTTCCCTGAAGGATTATACTTGTTTTCCCTAGGTAGGTGATTCTGAATTGTAATCCTTGCTCCATTGTTCTCCAGAATATCATATCCCAAGCCCTTTAGTCCTTTAATGTAGAAGCTCCTAATTTTGTGTAATCCTGACTGTGGGGCTCCAATATATGTGAATTATTTCTTTCTGAATGTTTGCAATATTTTCTCCTTGACCTAAGAGTTCTGGAATTTGGCTGTAATACTCCTGGGAGTTTTCATTTTGGGATCTCTTTTATAAGGTGATAAGTGGAATTTTTCAATTTCTATTTTACCTTCTCATTCTAGAATCTCAGGACAGTTTTCCTTGATAATTTCTTGAAAGCTGATGTCCATATTCGTTTTTATAATCATAACATTCAGATAGACCAATAATTTAAAAAATTTCTCTCCTTGATCTATTTTCTTTTTGTTTTTGTTTTTATTTTACATTTATTTATTTATTTATTTTAACTTTCTTTTTTTTTTTTTTTTTTTTGACAGTACATATGCATGGTGTAAAAAGTGTATAATGATCTCCTGGTTCTGCTCATTTCACTCAGCATCAGTTCATGTAGGTCTCTCCAAGCCTCTCTGTATTCATCCTGCTGGTCATTTCTTACAGAATAATAATATTCCATAACATTCATATACCATAGTTTACCCAACCATTCTCCAGTTGATGGACATCCATTCATCTTCCAGTTTCTAGCCACTACAAATAGGGCTGCCACAAACATTTTGGTACATACAGGTCCCTTTCCCTTCCTTAGTATTTCTATGGGATATAAGCCCAGTAGTAGCACTGCTGGATCAAAGGGTATGCACATTTTGATAACTTTTTTGGGCATAGTTCCAAATTGCTCTCCAAATGGTTGGATTCTTTCACAACTCCACCAACAATGCATCAGTGTCCCAGTTTTCCCATATCCCCTCCAACATTCATCATTATTTTTTTTCCTGTCATCTTAGCCAATCTGACAGGTGTGTAGTGGTATCTCAGAGTTGTCTTAATTTGCATTTCTCTGATCAATAGGTGATTTGGAACACTCTTTCATATGAGTGGAAATAGTTTCAATTCCATCCTCTGAGAATTGTATGTTCATATCCTTTGACTATTTATCAATTGGAGAATGGCTTGATTTCTTATAAATTAGGGTCAGTTCTCTATATATTTTGGAGATGAGGCCTTTATCAGAACCTTTAACTGTAATCTTGATCTATTTTCTAATCAGTTGCTTTTCCAATGAAATATTTCACATTGTTTTCTAATTTTTCATTCTTTTGGGTTTTTTCTTGATTTCTTATAAAATCATTAGCTTCTATTTGCTTGATTCTAATATTTAAGGAATTGTTTTTTAAGTGAGCTTTTGTACCTCTTTTCCCATTTGGCCAATTTGTTTTTTAAGGCATTCTTCTCATTAGCTTTTTCTATTTCCTTTTGTACCACTCTCAATTCTCTTCCTAATTTTTCCTCTGTTTCCCTTAATTGATTTTCAAAATCCTTTTTGAGCTGTTTCATAACCTGAGACCTATTCTTAATTTTCTTGGAAGTTTTGCAAGTACAAGCTTTGACTTTGTTATCTTCTTCAGTGTGTGTTTTGATTTTCTTTGCCACTATAGTAATTTCTATGGTTGGAATTTTTTTCTATTGTCGGCTTATTTTCCTAATTTATTACTTGGCTTTTAACTCTTTGTTAAAATAGGGCTCTGTTTCCAGGGTAGAGGGTACACTATCCCAAGCTGTTTTCAGAGATCCTTCTAAAGACATGACCACAAGCATTCTTTTTTGCCCTAGAACTGTTAGTGTTCCCACTCCACTGTAACTATAAGATCTAGTATGCTAAAGCAACAGAGCTCTTCCTCAATGCTAATAAAAAAAACCTCCTATGATCTGAGGCATCTGAAAGCTCCCACTACCAGCACTGCCCATGCCCAGGCTCGATTTGCTGGTTTCCCCAAAGTCTTCTCACCCTATTGACAAACTGTTTCTTCTGACCTTCCAAGTAGTCTTTGGTGTCTCTGGGCTGACAGATATGGCAGCCACCAGTACTAGTGCTGATTCAAAGGTCCCTGGGTCAGTTTGCTATCATGGATATGAGGTTGGAGTTTGGGTTGGGGCTGAGTCAGGCCCAGGACTGCACTGGTGCAGCCTTCATTGGAATTGTATGCTAAATTCCCACCCTAGTGTCACAGATCTTCCCTACTGGCTTTCTAAGTTGTCTCCAATTGGAAAATGTTGTACTCCATCTTTTTTGAGTGTTCTGACACTTTAAAATTTGTTTAGAATCATTATTTAAAGGAATTTGGAGCAGTGGGGGAGAGGCCAGGCAAGTGTCTGCCTTTACTCTGCCATCTTGGCTCCTCACCCTAATTTGTGGTTTTCTTAGTCACTATGAGTCCTATACAGATTTATTTCTATTTAACTTTGATACTACTGTTGACCAGTCTGCCTCCTAATGATAAGGAAACTAGATTCCAATTGGGTCACAGGCAAATTTGGGGCAGCTAGGTGATACAATGGATAAAACACCAGGCTGGAAGTCATAAAGACTGAGTTCAAATTTGATCTCAAATACTCCATAGCTGTATTCATGGGTAAGTCATTTTAGCCCTGTTTGCCTCAATTTCCTTATCTGTAAAATGAGCTGGAGAAGAAAATGACAAACTACTTTGATAATTGGTATTGTTTTTCACAAGAAAATGCTCAAAAAGGGATTTTGTCCAAAGAATTGAACTAGGCTAAAATGATTGAACAAATAGACACAATTAGTCAAATCCCATTAAAATAGTTGCATCTGTCTATCTAATCTGATTTTTTCAATGTTATGATCCAGGATCTCAATTGAGGATACTAGCTGCATGTTTTAACTACAAAGAATTTAAATTACAATGTTAAATATAAAGTTATGAAAGAAAAATAGTTAACATCATTTCTGATATGGAACTACTGAAGTCCATTGAAAATACATAATCCAAGATATTTTTTTAAAAAGACTTAATTCTTTTTCACTATTTCTAACTTTATTGCTACAACTACAACATCGCTTCAGTACAGAAGACAAACTTCATCTACTGAAACTTGTACTTGCATCTATGGCTTTATTTTCATCCATTCCAATTACTTATAAAGTATAACTTTTGAAACTTTAACTAGGAACTCTAGAATAAATAGGCAAAAGGAATTTGGCAACATTTCCTTTTTACCATTTATACAATTTTACAATTTACACAATAGGTAATAAATTTAGAAACAATTCCTAACAGGAAAAACAAGAAATACATCTATTAGCATACAGAGAATAAATACAATAAATATATAGTAGTTAGGGAAGGAAGATGCTAATAATTAGAGGAAAAATCAGAAAAGGTTTCTTCCAAAAATACAATAAATATACTAATAATTAGAGAAAAATGAGAAAAGGTTTCATGCAAAATATGTTTGGATTGAATCTTTAGGAAGATCCTTTGAGGCAGAGGGGAGTTAAGTAGCACATTCCAGGTTTTGGAGCCAGTGTGTAAAAGAGCACTGTGATAGGATTTGTAGGGCCATATGTAAAGAAAAGAGATAGGGCCAATTTGGCTAGATAGCAGAGTGCAGGGAGGAGAATAATATATGAAGAGGCTGAAAGATATATTTAAGTCAGGTTGTGAAGACCTTTAAAAACCAAATGGAAGGATTAATATTTTATCCTATATGCAATAAGGAGATACTGGAGTTGGTTAAATAGGGAAAAGACAGAATCAAATCTATACTTTAAAAAAAAAAACACTTTAGCATCTATTCAGGATGGACTCTAATGCAAAGAGACTTGAGATAAGAAGACCAATTAGAAGATTGTTACAATACTCTAGGTTAGAAGTGATAGAAGTGTGAATTAAGGTGATGGTTATGTGAATAAAGAATAGAGGCTGAATGTGAAAGATCTTTTAGGAGTAGAATTGGAACACTTTTGCAACTAATTACATATATGTGGTAAGTGCAAGAGAATACTCAAGTAAAATGCCAATGTTAGAAACATGAGAGACTAAAATAATGGTGGAGGCTTTGACTAAAAGCAAAAGAAGAGGAAAAGTTTTAGATGGAAAGAAAATGAATTATGTTTTAAATATATTGATTTAAAATTGTCTCCAAAATATCTAATTTAAAATATCTAATAAATAATTGGTGATATAGAATTGAAGCTCAAGGGAGAGACTGGAATTACAAATGTGCAACTGTGAATTATCTGCATAAAAATTAAATTTAAACTCATGGAAGTTGATGACGTTGCCATGAGAGAAGGTATAGAGAGAGATGAGATGGCCCAGCATAAAGCTTTAAAAAGCATCCCTAATTATATATTACATATAACTTATATTGAATTATAAATAACATATAATGATCAAAATTAGATATTATATAATAAAATCATATGTTATAATATGGATAAGTCAGAGACTGAGACTGAGAAGAGAGAAATAAGTAGTATGAAAACCAGAAGAGTATGATGTCACAAAAACTCAGAAAGGAGAGTATATCCCAGAATAGATAATAGCTAAGTGTTAAATGCAGAAAAGACACCAAGAAGAAATATATGTGTGATGGGGGGAAGAGATTTTGAGATGAAGTGAAGGGGAGAAGGGGGAAGCTTAAGCAAACTGCCTTAATTTTGTCAGCTAAATAAGAAGCAAGGTTCTTACCTAAGAGAGTGGGAGGAGGAGAGTGAGAGAGAGAGAATCAATTATAGAGAAATAAAAGGATTGTCTTGCTCTAATGAAGGTCTAGTTGAAGTTGGATGGCATAAATTTATACTGTACTCAGCACAGTTGCATGATTGCTTTCAGCTCTTTCTAGCAGCAAGTAAGAATAATTAGTATTGATAGCACCATGAGGTGAGAGATTGAAGAGGGGAGGAAAGGAGAGAATTGGTTAACTACTGGGTTTTTTTTTATTGGGTTTCATGGATACTGCATCTTTTACAAATTGAAAGATTGGGCGACTGATTCAAACAAGTCTATTGGAGCCATTTTTCAAATAGTATGTGTTCACATTCTATCTCTGTGTCCACATTTTGGTAATTCTCAACAATACTTTAGAACTTTTCATTATAATTATATGCTATGATTATGTTAATATTCTTTGATGTTGCTATTTTAATTGTTTTGGGGCACCAAGAACTTGCACTTATAAGACAGTAAAATATAAATTTAACCTATGTTCTGACTAATCTACCAACCAGTCATTCCTCAAGCTTCTCCCTCTTTTCTAGCCTTTCTATTCCCTGAGACACAACAGAATTGATCGATATTACATAAACTTAACTGAGCAAATAATAGCAGGATTTTTACAGGTTTGTCTCCAATTCTGAAAGTTCTGTAGGTAAAATGCTATCAAACATCATTGCATGCTACAGAGAAATCTTTCATGAAAGGAAGACTCAATCAATATGGCAAACTTAATTATTGTCTTATTTTAAGAAATTGCCACAGCCACCCTAGTCTTCAGACACCACCACCCTCATCAGTCAGCAGTCATCAACATTAAGGTAAGATCCTTCACTAGCAAAAATATTACAACTCACTGAAGGCTCATATGATATTTAGCATTTTCTATTAATAAAGTATTTTAATAAAATATGTACATTTTTAGACAAAATACTATTTCACATTTAATAGACTACAATATAGTGTAAACATAACTTTTATATGTACTGGGAAACCAAAACATTCGTGTGACTGGTTTTATTGCAGTGGTCTGGAACTGAACCCACAATATCTCCAAGGTATGCCTGTATGGAGTCAGAGTTTGAGAAGTAAGCAAAGTAGAGTATAATATTTAATGACTTGAAAAAGTATTGAGGCTGATAAAAAGAAAACCAGGAAAACAATATAAACAATTACCACAGCATTGTAATAGAAAGAATATCCGCAAATCAACTGAAATTGAATGTTGCTAAATTACATTGTCCAAGGTTGGCCCCAAAGAAGAGATAAAGAAAGTTACCTCTCCCTATTTGTTTGCAAAGAATGAGTAAATCATTGTGGAACATTGCATATAAAACTAAACTTGTTCACTATGTTGGTTAGTTTTGCTGAACTTTTCTCTTCCCTCTTTTTCATTCTTTATCATAATGGATATCCTTTAAGGAGTAAGAGATACAAAAACCATTTGGAAAATGGTATCTTTTAAGAAAATTGTATCCAAAAATTATTTTAAAAGAACCTAGCCTTGAAAAACTCTCCTATGGAAGAAATTACATATTTCATCTGGTTAAAAAAGTCAGATCTGTGATATTCAAAGGTAATATTCAGTTCCTCTTGATTCTTACCAGTAAGAAAGTCTGTGATAGAACCTCTTCAGGTGGGATGCGTGGAGATCATAGAAGTTATTCAAAGTTGATTATCATAAACAGATTTAAAGTGAAAGGCAGATTCAAAATCCCAATATGCAGGAAATAATTAAGTAATATCAGAATCCAAGAGATAAGCATTGTAAAGGGTCATGTAATCAACGATGACCTGGGTATCCAAAGCAAGGTTGGATTCATTCAAATATAAAAGGATCTATTCTTCAGTGTGATTCTTTGGATTTCTTGACCATGTTTTATATGATTCAGGGCCAAGGATATAAAGATTAGATGCTAAACTTACTGGCAGTTTAGGTGTAATTTACTTGACAATTGAAGTAGATTTCTGTAGAATTACACAATATTGGCCTAGTAATTAATTTAAATTTCAATACTTAAACCAGGTTCCAAAAAGAGATTGCTAAGAACTTGCAAATTCTAAAATTAGCATTCAATTCCATTTCCTGAACTTTTATTTTTTATTATTATTACTAAATGTGTACTATGAATAAGTTAATATGTTAGAGGCTTGGAAATACAGAGACAAAAAAAATCAAGTCCTTTACTTCAAAAAGTTTCTTTTTAATGGTAGAAATAACATACATGTAAATAAAAATGTATAAAATATCTCATTTGGGAGACTATGATACAGTACCTCAGCTTAGTCTTCAAAGAATTTTGAGATAGAGATGCAAAGAGGATATATTACATACAAAAGTGTCAGCCTATATAAAGTCATGGAGATTGGAGATGGTATATAGAGTTCTAAGACCATGCTGACTGAAATACATGACAGGAAATAATAAATCTGGAAATAAATCTGAAAAGAGAGAAACAAGATTGCAGAGACCTTGAATTCTAGGCACCTGGGTTTTTATTTTATCCTTGAATTAGAGATCCATAAAAGTATAAAGAGGCAAAGACAAAACTTTACTTCATTATAGTCATATTAATTTGGTAGCTGTATGGAGGATAGATATATAATCTACCATTGAATATATACCCTGTCAGAGTCAGCAGATCTGTCTTGAAACAAATCAAATGCAAGCTGGAGTTTCCCTACAAAATCTTCAAAGTTGCTGAGTCCCTGTCAAGGCAAGACCCAAAAAATGGCTTTTTTTCTGAGTTATGAGATCAAAAAGACTATTTTTGGTTCAAAGGCTTATCCCATGGCAAATTTTCCAGAATCAGGTTCTATAAATAGGTGTGGGTCTCAGGATCCAATATTAAGTGTAAATGATAAAAGGATAACTCTAGGTAGTCAAGTAAGAATTAACTAAGAAGTTAATTATAATCACATGGGAAACAAAATATTATTTTAAAGTCTAAACAGGCAAATGGGTCATTATCTCAAATCTCTAAATGGGAATCTTTTCTATAATTTTGCCTAAAAATGGTCATTATATTTCCATTTGAAAGCCCCCGAAGAGGTGAGAAATTCTTCACTTTAAAACAACCCATTCCACTTCAGCCATTTGGTTGGTTGTTGGTCTTCATTGACCTTCTCTCAAAGAGGAGCAAAATGGCATTGCTATGTTAGCATCGAGGTACAATGTCTGACTGTGCATCTCCAGACCAAGACAAGCTCAGAATGTTCCACCATTGACCAGGCAAAAATAACTCATATGAACAGTTGAGGTGGTTTTTCTAAATTTGTGCATCTTCTTTTGAGATGCTTCAATTCTGCTCTTTTCATAGAACACAACACCTTTTTTGATGAGGGCAGTCCGTGTTGAGAATGATCCTGTGCCAACAACTTAAGAAAGACCTTAAGAAAGTCCTTGTTTTGCTTTTTATGACCACAATGTGAGCACTTGCCTTGTGTGAGTTCTATATAAAAGAGTATTTTAGACAAGTGTACATTTGGCACTATTACCCACACTATTCAAAATTTCCCTATTTTCTGTAATTGATAGTTCTACATATGGATGGTGTAGTGCTGGCTGGTGGAGCCCCTGTATTTTTTTTTTTGGTGTTCATTAAGTCAAAATTAGCACAAGCAGCAGAGAATCAATTCATACTTTGTTGAATCTCAGCTTGAAAAGCTGCATTGAGTGTACAGTCATGTCTTTTTACATATAACTCTGATCACTAAGAAATTGTTCTTTATATTGAGCCCAAATCTACTTCTCTTTAATTTATACACATTGTTTCTGATTTTGTTCTCTGGGATAAAGTAAAACAAATACAGTCTCTCTAGTCCTATTTGAAAGCCATCAAACTTCTCCAAGTGTTTTATATGGGCTCAAAATGTCAAATAAGTTCAAGCAATCCTTGTATGGTATGGTTTTCTATGTCTTCCTCACCTTGGCCTCCTACTCTATACATGCTGTTTCCTAAAATAAAATCCCCATGAATACAATATTGCAGAGATAGTCTGTCTGGGGCAGAGTGCAGTGGACCTATGTCCCTTATTCTGAATGTTATGCTCGTATAAATGAAACATAAAATCATACACTAATGATTCTCTCTGAACTTGTTTTGGCTGAATTCTGAGAGCAGATCCAACCTATTATTGGATATATTGGCTTCTCCAAAGCCTTATAAATTAGTAGAGCTTGTCAGGATTCATGTTCCGCTAAACTAGTAGAATACAAACCAGATTAACTGGAATAAGATAGAGCCAAATTTGTATGTATAACATCAGTAAGTCATTCTAATGTTTCAGAAGCTCAGATTCCTCAAAATATAAAACGGCATTCATTGTGTTTACAACACCTTCATCATAGAATTGTTGTGAGGAATATTTTAAAATCTTAAAAAAGCTATATAAATAAGAGTTATTATTTTAATAGTTTTCAAGAACTCAGACTCCTTTCTTTGCTAAGAAGAGGGGGAAAATCCAGTTGTCAGAGAAACTTATTATTAGAAGTTCAGCCAATAGATGATTATTTATTTGAATGTTTCTTTATCTCTTGTTCACAGCAATTCATGAAGACTGTTTACTAAGGCTGTAGCCTAGGCTCCACATGTTGGCTATTTTCCACAGCTACTGGTATTCCTGCATTGGCAATAGTTGTGATGAATGATATCCTTAAAGCAAATGATAGTTACTCTGAATTTCTTAAATTGCAATTTTTCTGTATCTTATGAAGCAAATAATACCTTTCCTCCCAAAATGGTTTATGGGAGGGGGGGTAAGCGGGTAATAAAGGCATACCCTACCTAAAATTATTACTTGGTTCTTTAAAAACTTGAAGGAAGAAATATCCTTACAAAGGCAGTTAGTTCTGTAGGAATGATATAGCCAGAGAACTGTCTAAAATGTTATGGCAGATTTTTGTGACTACGGTTTTATTTGACTATATAATTACTTAAAATTGTTAGGTAATATTATGTGAAGTATAATTTAAACAGACAAATATGTGAGCTTATCTATATTTCTTTGTTAAAAAGAAAATTCTTCAGGTTTTTGCTCTGATTAAGGAGGCACAACTCAGGACAAAGAGATTTGATTTATTAAAGTACATCAAGAAAGCAACCCATTGGCTGGCTGATCACAGAAGAAGACCAGCAATGGCTTCAAGATGATGCTTTTTGTAATGAAATAAAGATAATTCAAATAAGTTCATATCAGTAAAAGGGGATGGATCATTGCATTTCAGTTCCTTCCCAAGGTAACAAATACAAACAATTTCCATGTACAGGTAGATTGAGGAATGATCTACTACACAAATACTACACACTACTAATACAAAACTGGATCCTGGGTTACTCCTTCCCCCAGTGCTTATTGACAATGTCTAGGACCAATGGGTCACTGAATCAGTCTTACTTTTAATACCTCTCCACCAGAACAGATGGCAACCTCTCTGATTCTTTTTTTTAATCATTATTAATGCTTATATATGAATTCTGTTAAAAGAAAGAAAGGCATTCAGAAGGGATCCACCATCCATCCAGCATTCATAGCAGGATAGATTGATCCAAAAATGGCTCAGAATCTTTCCATTCCCATTAGCTATAATCTCATCATCTTTTCTCTCTCCTACTTTTCATGGCTAAACTCCTTAGCAATAATCACTCAACTGCCAAATCTAATGAATGACTTTCTCCCCAAACCTCAACCTCCTTGACCCATCTGTAACTTTTGATACTAATTATAACACTCATCTCATGAATTTATTTTCCTCTCTAGGTTTTCATGACACTCATGTTCTGGTTCTTCTCCTACCTGTTTAACCCCTATTTCTTAGCCTCATTTGCTGGACCTTCATCCAAAAAATGTCCAGTAACTGTACATATCACTAAAGATTTTTCCTTCCTTGTAACATAATTCATAAGTAACCATCACTCATGATTAAAAAAAAAGTGGAAAGATTATCATCTGTACCAATGGGATGGAATACAAAGAAGATCACAGATCCATCTTTTTAAGTTTAATGGAATACAGAGAAGATCACAGATCCATCTTTTTAAGTTTAATATTCTCATTTCTCTTGACTCACTATACCATTATGTCTAGGCAAATGATTCCTGCATCTCTTATTCAGCTCTAACTTCTTTCCTGGCCTCCAGTCTCAAACAATCAACTGCTTACTAAGCATCTCAACATGCCCAGAACAGAACTCATTTTCTTCCCATCCCCTGCCATATCCTACCCTCTTCCCAACTTTTCTATCCCTATGGAAAGCACTTCCTGCCTTCCAGTCATCCATGCTCAGACCTTTAGTATTATCCTTGATGTTTCATTTATACTCACCCACATATGCAATCAAGTCTTGTCATTTCAATCTTCATAACATCTCTTACATATGTTCTCTTTTTTCCAAGTATATAATCACCATCCTGATGCTCATGCTTGGACTGGTTGGTCTCCCTGCCTCAACTTTGTACTCACTCTTAAACATCTTCCTCTCAGATGTCAAATTGATCTTCCTAAAGCAAAGATTTTATCATGTCATCTCCTTCCCCACCCCCACTTAATGTTATAATGTCTCCATTTGCTCCAAGATCAAACATTGCCTCCAAGATCAAATATAAATCCCTATTTGTTTATTTAAAATTTTATTTACTTTTAATTTATGAAATAAAATAAGCATTTTCATAACAGTAAAAAATTGATTGCTCATGAAAATGAAAATTCATTATGTACAACTTGCTATTACTTTTAATTTTATAATAAAGTCATCATGTAAATTTCTTTTTTCCCTGTTTTTTCTTCCCTTCCCCCAAGAGATCACTACTGTTAACTCTTCATCACCTGAGTCCTTTATACCTTTCTAGTGTTCTCATACTTTACTCCCCTCCAGTAATTCAATGATGCAGAAATATTGGCCTCCTCCTATTACATAACACTCCATCTTTCAAATCTATACCTTTTCACTGGCTGACCTTCAGTCCTGAACCTTCTCCCTTTTAACCTGCTCCTCCTGCACTTCAGGGTTTCTTCCAAGACCCAACTCAAATCATATATTAAATACTGTAAGGAAATCTTCCTGATTCTTGCAATTCAGAACTTGCAGAATCAAAACTTGCTCTCTCAACTCAAAGGCAAAAGGTATATTTCATGAAGATGTCCTTTTACTAAGCTATGAAAGGTTTACATTTTGAAACTATTTAAATTAGAATTTTTTCTGATTCTGAAACCCTATTAATTCTATCTCTGAGTTACTCTAAACCTAATAAGCTTATTATGAGAAATATGTATTACACTCTCCAAATGTTCATACAAGTAAAGGATTCTACAATAATGAACTGTCTCTATTTTCATCTTTCTTCCTCAAAAAAGAGTTTAGACTCCAGTACTTGCATATATGCATACAATGGCACCTATATTTTGCTTGACTCTAGAGCACAACCCACCTAATATTTTTAACAAAAATAAAATTTCACCTGGGTGTCAGGTGTTCATCAGATAATAGGCTATTAGGGGCTATCCATTTTTCTGCCTCTACCATAGTGTAATTAGTTGCTGCTAGATGGCAAGCTCTAAGAATCCTCTGCTCCTCAGCTCAAGCAAAGAAGAGTGAGATTAGACTAGGTAGTTGCCAGAAAGTTAGGGCACAGCATCCAATTTTGCTACTGGAACAAAGGATAATTGAGAAGAAAGACAAAAGGAATTATTCATTGAAGCATGTAAGTATATGAAGCAAGCTAAGAAACTGAGTTGGGAATGAGGCTGAAAGTGGAAAAAGCAGGTAAGTGGGTGTTGTGGTTTCTAGATCAATATCCTGATGAATGATTGTTTTGATTGATGAGTACATTGTGTGCATACACATATAGTGGGCGAGAAACTGAATAAAGTAATTGGACACACCTCACCTATATCTAATGAAAAGAGAGGGATGTAAGATGGAAAAGACATACTAAGAAGGATAACATGGTAAAAAAAAATAAAATAAAAAATGGTAAGAAAGTTTCTTTCCTTGTCCTTTGAACATAATTCATTTTTTCTAAAGAAAAATAGAGATAAATTGAATGATATAAAGAAATACAAGGAAAGTAGAGATCATCTACCATGCTTATTTTCTTTGTTTGTTTGTTTTGCCAAGATCCCTGTGGTAGTCTACTGAAGTCTATGGAATCTTCTCAGAAGAATGTTGTTAAATACATAGGATTAAAAAGCAACCCAATCATACTGAAATGCAGCTATCAAAAAAATTTAAATATTCAGAGAATTACTTTCTTTCAAGATAAAGTCAATTACCTAAGTCCCCACAGGTAGTAAATTGCAGAACTAAAATTTAAACTCAGTGATAAGGTTGAATATTTTGAATCTTGAGTTATAGCCACTGAAAAACAAGAGGATAGTACTGAGGTACCAAATGTAGAAATTAAACAATTCTGAAGTAACGAAAGCCAAAAAAATCACTTGTGTCTGATGAAGTGATGGGAAATGGGGATGGAGAAGGGGGAGAGGGCTAGCGTGCTGGCACCTTCCCATTCAGCCAGCTCACAATTTGGCCAAATTTTTTACTTTAATCTGGGGCCAATCACAAGGAGGAGGTGTGAATTTGTGGCCAAGACTGAAGCATAAGGTCCATGTGCCACAAAGGGTGAGGCAACCTCATAGTGGAGGCAAAAACTGCAAGGGTTCTTTTATATTTCCACTGAAAGAGTACAATGTTTTAACTCAAAACCAGAGGGTTATTAGTTTCCCAACCAAAAGAGTCTCAAATGTGGGATTCCACATAGCAGCGCTGCTTTTGAACTCTCCAGCCCTCAACATCTGCAGCAGTTTCCATTTCTTCAAGCTCTGCCAACTTCTGCTCTCAGGGCTGATATCTCCACAGACACATGGGTTTTGGCAGCAATGTTTAGCACAAGGAGCTAGAGGAAGGGGAGTAGAGGGAAGCAGGGCACTGGATTCTTGGTGCACGACTCTAACTTTCCTTTGTGCTTTTTATTTCCATCTATAGAGAACAGCTTCAGAGGAAAATAAATTTAATGTGCCGCTTGTGAGTATGTCCAGCCTATTAAATATAAAATGCTTCCAGGCCTTTGTAAATGCACATAAATAATAGATGCAAAAGCTAAAAAAAAAAAAAAAAAAAAAAAAAAAAAAAAAAAAAAGGAAGAAGGGCCCAGAATGCTCTGAGAAATCACACTTTATAATTCTATAGCAATAATAACACACATCTAATTGTTTCCCTAGAAATACCTAGTAAATGTTTTGTTTATATAAACACAGATGAGCAAATCATAGAATGGGTATATTGTCAGTTTCTCGAAGTCTACAATAATGATTAGTGAGGTAAATAAGATCAAAATCAAAGAAACAATAGCACAGGCTTTCGAAGTCAGCATACCTGGATCTTATTTCCTGCTCTTCTAGACCTTGCTTTGTGACTTTGGGCCATTCATTTCACCTTAATGTTCCTTGGTTTCCTCATCTGTAAAATGAGATGATTTTAAGATCACTCCAGACAATGGCCCAGTGGTAAATGTTTAATAACTGGTACCAAAAATATACCCAGAGCTTCCACCCCTTTAAGTTTAATCTGCTTTATTACATTTTCTCCATCACCTTCTAAAATCTAGAAAAGAAGTTGGCAAATGTTTTCTATAAAAGAAAAGCTAATATAGATTTTAGGTGGATCAAATGGCAAAATTGAAGCTATTATGTGGAATTATATGTATACAAGAGAGAAAGTAAATTGTATGTATTGTATGTATATAAGAGAGAAAGCAAATTTCCACAAAAATTTTACTGACAAAATCAAAATATAGCAACAACAATAATAATATATTCTAAGATAATCCTAATGAGAATAATGTAATTTATTTTGGAGAAGAATAATATTTTATCTGTTAATGCTGATTAGTAATGAGATTTCATAGATAGAAGGCTTGCCTTATGATATTCCTAGAGAGGACTCCTACACCCTATGTTCTCCTGCTGTGAGGGTGGGAATAGTTGACTGGCTGTGTAAACAGAACAGGCTGACTGTTTAAAACAAACTAAACTGGGATCATCTCTGTCTTTCCTGTGTGCCTTTTTCTGTGAGAAGTAGATGAAGATCACAATTTACCCACATTGCAGGACTGTGAACTAAACTGGAAAAAAGAATACCTCTCCCTCTCCTCTTTTACCCCATCTAATCTAGAGTTGCTTGTTACTATTCTGTGTCAAGATTCCAGGCAGTATAATTTAGACAGTCAACTTCGAAGGAAAGCCCTGGGAAGCTGGGGTGCCTAAGACTTAAGCCTAAGAAGTGGTAAGGATGGAATTAAAACTGAGACTTTACTCTCAAAAGAAATGAGCTAAAATAAGAATGTAATTCCCTTTCCATCCCAACTACTGAGGTGGTAAAAGGGGAAAAGGATTAATTTCCATATATTGGGAATATGTATATTTGTGATTATACATTATAAGTAAATATTTCCTCATTAGAGTCTAAATAAAATTGAGATACAGGTAAATCCCTCATCCCCACAATCTGGGGAATGCCATTAGTGGGAGCTGGAGCCAATAGCAGAGAACCTAGACACTCCCCATTTCTTCCTAAGAGTTTGAAGAACCCTGGGAGAGGGAGTGAAATGTAATATACGTGGTTTTTAAACAGTTGGACCCAAAGATAGTAAATGATACACGTATTTCATCTTTGAAAACATCTTTTCACACAGATAGTGCCAAATACCAACATTAATCCACAAACATATAATTTTAATTAAGCATAGTCATTGCTTGCAAGATATTTATGGAATTCTAGTCAATGGAAGTGATAATGATAAGCTGATATTTGTCTTTAGCTTATCATTATCACTTCCAATTGGAGAATAGGTGAAAACTTTTCAATTACTGAATTAAATGGATTTTGAAATATGGACATTTCTTTGCACTTGCATCAAGACCCAAAAATAAGTGATGAGAGCACCACATATGGTCTCTGTCAACTATTCAACTTGGCTTTTGTTGCTCAAATTTTTCCGTAGAAAATATGTAAACAAATGAGTATCTCTCTGTTCCAATAAAATATTATTTATGGACACTGAAATTTGAATTTTATATAATTTTCATGTATAATGACAATTATATTTATAATTCTTTTTGAACCAATTAAAATATAAAAAACATTCCTTGCTTCTCTCAGACTTCTAGGAATAACCCTATGAAGTTGGAAGTTCCCTAATACTATAGCTCACACCTCCCAACACATGCTCTTATCCTAGAGTATCATTTTCTCAATATCATCTAACCAGTGATTATTGCCTCAAAATAATTTTGAATAATTGAATGTTTTTAGTCCTTTAGTCTTCAGTATTTAATAAGTACCTACTATATGTTAGGTATTGCTTTAAGTGAAATTAATCAGTTAGTTTTTATAGAGGGTTACTTGCTGAGAAAATAAAACAAGACCCAATGTTCTAAAATTGGGAGTCTACTCTGCACTTCATTTTTTTTGAAGAGAATTGACTCTTATTTAAAATGATGACTAAAACCATCTCCCCTTCCCCACTCCTGCCAAATTCACTTCTTTAAAGTTTTATTTATTTCATTTTTAATTCATGAAACAGAACAAGTATTTCCATAACAGTAGAATTCTTTAAAAGATGAAACTGCAAATCTATTACATATCATTTGCTATCTTTTTAAAAATATATGATAAAGTTACCATATAACATTTTTTTCTTCCCTCCCATACCCCTGCCCTAGAGGTCGCTACTATTAAAAATATATGTGTAGTTGTGTTTATGTATGTTTGTGTGTGCAAATATATATAAAATCATTTTATGCATACTTGAATTGCCAGTACTTTTCAAGTTTATTTCTAGGTATGGCATAATCAAGAAATGAGTCTATATTCTGATTTTAAGACACAGTATCTCAGCTGATGGGTCATTTCACTCTAGGCTAAGTCAAGCAGGGCATTCCTCACCATGTTTTATTCCTACTGCTAACAGCAGACTCTGCTGTGCACTCCAGTTAATGGTTATCTGGTGAATCTTACTACTTTAGAAGATAACAAGGTCATAACCTGGTCTGCTCCATCTCTAATGTACAATCACCTAAACTCACAAAAGAATAAACACAACAGGAAAACAGTAGCCTGTGCATTCATGCACATATAGCAACTGTGTGTACTTGAGAAAGGAAAAGGGAGAGAGAGATTTAGATACAGAGAAAAAAAAGATATAGAGACTATTTTTCCCACATGGAAACCCATATTATCATTACATTCCAAAATAAAATATTGTTCTGAAAATGTAACTTTTTAAATCATGTGACATGGTAACATTTGCAGTTTGCACTTTAAAATCATTTTTAAGATTTATTGCAAGGATCTTGGTGAAGCTCTTTTTTCAAAATAGAGGTTTTCAGCACCTCAAAATGTTTGAGAAATACTTGACTTGGTACTTTCTCAGTTCCTTTCCAGCTCCAATATGCTATGATTCTTTTTTTTTTTTTTCATTTGCCTCTCTAGCCTCTGAGGAAGATATCATGAAGAGCAATTAGCATACTTTCATATAAAATTTTTCTTGATTCATTGTCAGAGACAGGATATTGGGCTAGATAGATGAAATAGTGACATACTCCTATGTGTCATTTCTAATGTTCATCTATGTCTCTACAGAAAGTTTCTTTAAATATCTTCACAAAAATGATTCAGTGTGTCATAGTTAGAAATGTCCTCTTATCTCTAAGTGAATTATAGATTTATCATTGCACTCAGTGTTCTCATACTATTTATTATTTTTTTATATTACTTCTTATTTTTCTTATATTTATTGTCATTGTATTATTTTTTGTTACTTTCAATTTCAGAAGATGACTTTGTCCCTTAATTTTGGGATGTTTGCATTGAATTTAGATAATTCTAATTATTTATAATTCATTAGAATTATCTCTAATTCATTGTCTCTGAAAATCACCATTTACTCCTGCAAACTAGTCCTCTTTCCAAGCTTCTATTTATTTATTTTTTTGTATCTTTGTCAGCTACTTGAATATTTCCTATTAATCAGTAACTTTTTCCTTCAAATCCTCTCTGCTTTGCCCTCCCTGATCCTTTCCCTTAGTCATCCTCATTCTTCCCCTAAAAACCCTGATAAGTCAAATTGCTGTAATAGGGACATCTGGGTAAAATAAAGTGACTGGGTAAAGGCCCAGGAATACTAATGTGGTCTCAATGCGGTCTCTATGTAGTCTCTACAGCCTCAGGCAAGCAATCCCTCTGGCTTCTAGTCTAGTTGTGAAAGGGCATCAATTGTTTTTTTAGGGTTTAACTCAAATCAGCTTTGAGTGCTTAATCCCTTTTTGCAGGCCACTATGTGATCAGGGCTTCCCTAACCCTGTTTTTTTCTATTTAAACTGAGCCTGGCTATCCTATAGTGAGATCAGTTTAGAACTGTATTCAGATTATCCCATGTAATGGGGAAAAAATTCAGATGCTTATAGAGTACAGCAACCTAGGATAAATTTTTGTCTAGAGTTTTAGTTATGGCTCATATGTGAAAAGGGAAACCTAGAGAAATGTTGCCCAATTTCCTATTATATGAATTGCCTTTGGCAAAAGAAAATCCTGGAAAAAAATTCACCTGAGAGTAAGGATTTGGCTTTAGTTTAACCAAGAGCCTTAATCCTTCTGAGGAAAATTATGTATGTTTTGGGAGCTAGGTTGGAATTAAAATTTCTCTTAGAAATTAATCTCTATTATTTTTTTCTGCTTCTCTAAGTTTCTTGGCTATTTTTTTCCAATTTAAAAAAAAAAAACTTTGTATGGGCTAGAGCAGGTCATTTTAAATAGTAAGAAAATGATAGCTAAAGGTGAATGTTGAAAACTATGCATATATTTTGAAAATAAAAAGCTATTATTTTTAAAAATGATAACTGATACATTTTATAAAATGTATTTTGTCTATTAAATTGTTAACCTTAGATTTGGAAGTAATTTTCATTTCTGTAGATAACTTTGAGATTGTATATGATTTGAACTCTATGAACTAATTGAGATTCTTAGTGCATATTAGGAGAGAGCCAAGTGAAAAGTCCACGCCATAAAGTATTTTCCAGGATTAAAGATATGGCCAAAAATAGCACCCCAAAACTTCCCATTCGTTTTCTAAGAACATTTACCATGAAACTTGCAGGCTCTGTGTGTATGTTCTTCCAGATCACATAGATACCAACCCCACATGCTTCAGTCTTGGAAAGTTGTTGTGGCTGTGAAATTTATCATCTGGTCAAAAACCTCATGATGAAGAAAAGAATTAACAAATGAATAAACAAACCTAGGAAGGAAAAAAGGGAGGGAAGAAAAAGGGAAGAAAGGAGGGATGGAGTTGGGAAGGAAGGAGTAAAAAAACAAAGGAAGGCTGAACAAATGAATAATATGAAAGGCTATATAGAAACTGTCCTCTATAGGCTATTGTGTTGTACTATAAAAAATGATGATAGGAATGAGAATCCTGAGAAGACTGTTATGAACTGATACAGAATGAAGTCAATGGAAACAAGAGAAAAATTAATACAATAACAGCATTATAAAGATAAACAATGTCTTCTCAGATCAATGAAATCAGCTATCATGAATCCAGAGGACTTATGATGAGCTTTGCTACCCATCTTCTGATAGAGAGATGATGGAGTCAAGAATGAAACATATTTTTGATTGTTGACAATGTGGAAATGTTCTTTTCTTGACTATGCATATTTGTTACAAGAATTTGTTATAAGATTATCCTTTTTTAAATTAAGGGAGGGAAAGAACATAAAAGTCTATTAATTAAAAAATAAAATAAAAAATATAAAATGCTTTAACAACCTTAAAATACTATATGAATATCAATAATTTGTGCTATATTAAGAAGCAGTGCAGTATCGTAGACAGAGCACTAAACTTGGAATCAGAAACCTTTCATCTAAATCCCCTCCTCTGGCATATACATATATAAGTAATAGGCAATACTAATATTTAGAAAATAGTCTCCATGTTATTATACTGCTCAAGAGTCTCAAATGGCTTTCCATTATTCATAGGATAAAGTTCATGCAATATTTTCCATCAGCATTTCAAATTGAATTTATCAAAAATAGAATACATCATTCTGTCAAGGGCACCATCAATCCTTCCAGTCATCGAAGTCTCCCCCTTTAGAATCATTCTCTAATTCTCATTCTCCCTCATCCCACATATATAATTAATTGCCAAGTCTTGTTAATTCTATCTCCACAATATTTGTTTTATCCACCCCTTTCTCTCTATTCATAAGACCACCATAACTCAGGCCCCCATCTTATCATCTCTTGCCTAGGCTATTATAATAGCCTCTAAATTGTTCTTCTCACTCAACTTCTTTCTCCACATAGCTGGAAGAAGAATTTTTCTAAAGTAAGACAAATAAGGTCATCTCCCTGTTCAGTACATTCCCCTGACTCCTAATTGTTGTTAGGATCACACTAAAAAACTCCTTTTTTTCCAGCCATGAAAGTCTTTTCAACCTCACTTCAACCTACTTTTCTGGCCTTATTTCACATCATTCCACTCTGTTCACAATCTATGGTCCAGTTATAATACTAATAATAATACTTCTTATCATCCCACCCATCTCTCTGCCTTTGTACTAGTTGTATCTCATATTGCAACATACCTTGCAACATACCCCCTACTTATCTTTCTTACCTTTCAAAGTCTATGGTCTTCTTCAGAAATTAGTTCATATGTTATCTTTTGCATGAACTATGCTGATCTACCTAGCTGTGATTGCCTTCTCCATCCCATCCTCAAGTCACTTTGTATTTATTTCATATATATTTTACTTAGGCCATCTTCCTTGCCATGCTACTACATTTTACTCTCCACCTTTGGCTAGGCATTCTACCTTCCAACTTCAGACCCCATATTTGTTTGGTACGAATTAATCTGATCCAAACTTCTACAGATGTAGGGTTTATCTAGACCCACAATGATATACATCATATTATTTGACTTTCTGTATTTTTGTATTATCTATAATCTTTAGTATAGTGCCTGGTATATAGTAAGCATTTAATGCATTTTCACTCAGTTATTTATGTCATGTTATCTTCCCTGAAATGAAATATAAGATCCTTAAGAATAGAAATTGTTTTCTTTCTTTTTCTTTTCTTTTTTTTTTTTGTATCTCCAATGCTAGTAGCTGTCAAATAGTAAGCTCTTAATAAATGTTTATTAATAGATTGATTAACTTTACATTAAAGGCTCTAAAATCTGACCTCAACATTTATTCATAATTGTATTTTCACTATTTTCTTAACCCAAATCTTTATCCCTAACAGATTAATCTATTTGCTCTTCTCAAAAATTCCATTTTTATTTTAATATTGATTTTATACTTTGGTCCTCTTTGATATTCTCCCCTTCCAAAATCCTTTCTATCCTTCAAATCCTAGTTTAATCAAACCTTCGCTACTTTAGTGCATTGTAATCTCCTTTCTATGAAGTAATTCATTCATGAGATAAATATTTGCTGATCACCTACTATGAGTTAGCTTCAAAGCACTCATTGTTCATATCATTTATTTGATTTAATCATATTAGTGAAGGCAGTTCTTACAATATTATCTAATTCTTATATTATTATTAATTGCCCCCCCCAATTAAAACATATACTCTTTGAAATAAAAATGCCTGAATTATGTTTTTATACTCAAAGCAGACACTCAGTTAATATTTCCTGAAAGAATGATATTCCTATATAAAAGGAAATGTGTAAAGTTATAATCAGTTATTTAAACTGAAGTGAAAAGTACTAAATATGAAATTGCTGGTATCTTGACAGGAAATGAGAGGCTACCAAAAGGGGCAATCATTTCCAAAAAACCTCTCTGTTCAACCAGAATAGGTACATCATATTTGTGAAAGTAAAATCAACATCAAAATACAAAAAAGAAAAAAGATAAGACAAGAAATTTAAGTATAACAGCTCTAGTCTGACCTATCCAAACAGGCTACTGACACTGAGAAATGAGAAATGAGAAAAGGAAACATGGACTAACCAGATATCCTACAGAAGTTTAACTAAGGTAAAGCAATTACCACAATGAGGAGACTTAAAGAGCTCAGAAACTTCCTTGACCTCTTTACCAAGAAAAGAAATGTGGCAGGAAAAGACAATACTAATTTAGAAAGAGTCATTTTCAATATCTTATTTCTATAAGGATAGAAGATTATAGGCATTATTATCTTCCCATCCAATCCCATCAAATAATGAAAAGCAATTGAAGAAAAAAAATTAACTTTGGAGAAATTTGGTCTAGTTAAGCTAAATCATCCCACAAGCACTAAAAAATAAAAGCATAAGAAATATAAAAAGCCCCCCCCAAATTAAACAATTGTATTGTTATTCTATAAGAAACATTTTTCTTTTGTCAATGACAATGAAAGCATCAGATCTGGACTTTAATTTCACAAACCCTGATATGCTTTATGAAAAAGTAGAAATAACTCTAGAAAAAAAAATCTAGCAGTAAATCCCATTCTAATCATATTAAAACTCTGAGTATGTTGAGGGATGGATTCTCAAAATTTTTGAATGGGAAGATTTGAAAAAAATGGAAAAAGACATGGAAAATATTCCTACTAGACAAACATAGTCAAATAAGCATCAATAACTACTAAACCACATAACTACTTTTGAATCTCTAAACTCTCATTAAGAAAATGTTCTACACAAACATGAAGAATATAACTCACAAAAATATGAGAAAAGGAGGCTTTCAGAAATAATATTCTAGAGCAAATCGTATCTTGATAGTCATAGAGTCATAGAAAAGTGCAGAAAGTGCAAGATCTCATAATAATCAATGTTTTCTTGATTGCTTAAAAGCATTTAACTTTATAAAACCAAATAAGGCCTTAAAGATTCTCCTCCATCTCCCATCCTTATTTCAGAAATTGAGAATATTAAGTTTATGAACTTGAGTGATTAGAAGGATCAGCAGTAATGGGATGATTAGAAAAGATAGTGGTTTGAAGGGAAAGATAATGTGTCAATGAGTCCTGTTTTTGCCAATGTTATGAACAATATCCTCTGCAGACTGCAAATTGGAGAAATATTCCCTAAAGTTGACAAGGCTTGCCTGTTTTTGGATGACATTGTGTTGAGTATAGAAAGTCCCAGAAAGACCTCCTACATAGTTTCCTAAATAAGACCTACAGAAAAAAGTTTGGTCTAAAAACTCATGTGAGAATAGGCATATAGGAAGATCTCTCTCAAATTGAATAAAGCTCCTGTAGAGGATTTATGTGAGGACATGAATAAGAGTTTTACAGGAAGATAAGTAGATCAGCTAAGATTCACGAAAGGAATGAATCTCATTTATAATTCATCACCAAATATTTGTAAAAGCACTGGGGTACATTGTACACTGAAGGACATTAAAGGGTATACTTTAGCTTTAAAAGCAAATTTTCGTAGAATTTGAGACAATTCTAAGCCTTAAAAGGAAGGAAAAGAGCTCCTCCTCAGAGGATAAAACTATGAAACTAGGATGATGAGCACCTGAAGCTTAAAAAAATATTTCCCACTTTATATTTGTGCAGGATTTATGCCAATTGCCTATCTTCACATGGATTCCAGACACAGGAAGTTTCTATTTATCAAAGGTAAGTAAGCCAGAGCAACTGGTATAAAAATTCCATTTTGCTTTTTCAACCACAAGAAATTGTGTAATTTAATGAGGAAAGGTTTGGTCTTAAAATCTGGTGTCCTGAGTTGGAATTCTTGCTCCTACTGTTATGACCAGGATCAAGTATCTTCACTTTTTTGAGGTTCTACCCTTATCTGTAATATGGAATAATCAAATACCAAAACTCACAGGATTCTTGTCATGAACTTGCTTCATAACTTTAATACTATAAAACTATAATTATTTTTCAAAAAAAAAAAGATGAATTTGTGGGGTGGGGAAGAGTATGCCCATCCCCTTCACTGATTTGAGAAGATTTTATTATGAATTCAAAAAAATAAAATAAAATTGAGGCAAAGGACAAAAAACAAAGAGGAGCCCCAGACCCTTCTTATTATAGATGAAGGAGAATGTCCTCATGTACAACTGTAAAGCAGACACAAATAGCTCATGTAACCATGGCACTTGTCCCCATACTAGAAATAAAATTGTAAAGAGACATGTGGAAATGGTTACATGTTCAGTAAGTAAGCTATAAACTGTTCTTCTCTCATCTCCTTTAAAAAAAAAAGTTTAATTTTTAAAGGAAGGGGGAGTTTGCTGCCACTCTTCTCCCCATCCATAAAACAGAAGGAATGTTTCATCACTTTGTAGATAAAAGTTAGAGAAACTACATTCCCTTTAATCCAAAGAATGTATCCTGATTAGAAGAGAGATTAAGGTGGAGTGTATCACCTATTATTAATAATAATAAAATAACTTTGAACTTCTCTCACACCTTTCATCCAGGAATTTAAATTTGCTTATATTAAACCATTAAACTTCTCTTTTACTTTATCACACCCAGTGAGGTAATAAGACTTCAGTGCTTAGAATTTCTGTAGGGCCTTATAGTTTCTAAAGAGCTTAATAATTATTCATTTTTCAATGAAGGTTACAACACTAGAGTGAGCTGCTATAATTATTCCCACTTTTACAGGTGAGGAAACAGACAGGATTTCTCAGGATATAACAGAGCAAGAAACACAAAGAATTTAATTCGGAACCCTAGACTTGTGTTGAGTGGGGGAGGAAAAGGCCCATCTCAGCCCCCAAAAAGAAAAAAAAAAGAAGGAAGGAAGGAAGGAAGGAAGGAAGGAAGGAAGGAAGGAAGGAAGGAAGGAAGGAAGGAAGGAAGGAAGGAAGGAAGGAAGGAAGGAAGGAAAGAAGGAAGGAAGGAAGGAAGGAAGGAAGGAAGGAAGGAAGGAAGGAAGGAAGGAAGGAAGGAAAGAAGGAAGGAAGGAAGGAAGGAAGGAAGGAAGGAAGGAAGGAAGGAAGGAAGGAAGGAAGGAAGGAAGGAAGGAAGGAAAGGAAAGGAAAGGAAAGGAAAGGAAAGGAAAGGAAAGGAAGGAAGGAAGGAAGGAAGGAAGGAAGGAAGGAAGGAAGGAAGGAAGGAAGGAAGGAAGGAAGGAAGGAAGGAAAGAAGGAAGGAAGGAAGGAAGGAAGGAAGGAAGGAAGGAAGGAAGGAAGGAAGGAAGGAAAGAAGGAAGGAAGGAAGGAAGGAAGGAAGGAAGGAAGGAAGGAAGGAAGGAAGGAAGGAAGGAAGGAAAGGAAAGGAAAGGAAAGGAAAGGAAAGGAAGGAAGGAAGGAAGGAAGGAAGGAAGGAAGGAAGGAAGGAAGGAAGGAAGGAAGGAAGGAAGGAAGGAAAGGAAGGAAGGAAGGAAAGGAAAGGAAGGAAGGAAGGAAGGAAGGAAGGAAGGAAGGAAGGAAGGAAGGAAGGAAGGAAGGAAGGAAGGAAGGAAAGGAAAGGAAGGAAGGAAGGAAGGAAGGAAGGAAGGAAGGAAGGAAGGAAGGAAGGAAGGAAAAGAAGGAAGGAAGGAAGAAAGGGAAGGAAGGAAGAAAGGAAGGAAAGGAAGGAAGGAAGGAAGGAAGGAAAGGAAGGAAGGAAAGAAAAAAAAAGAAATTGATTTTCCCCTTCTCATTTCTTCTTCCTAACTCCCAATTATCAGAAGAAGGTAAAACACAAGCATAAAGTAACCAAGAATGCTTTTATCATCCCCAGAAGTAGTGGAACAAAACTAAAACCCTTGAAAGACTGGAATTCTCTGAGACAAGCTATATTGTCTTTTCAAAGACAGAAACTTAATGTCTCTAAAAGTGAATTTACTCTTGAAATGAGTCAAGAGACTTCTTGACTCTAATAAGAATGTAGTCCCCTGGTTCTAGTAAGAGCCAAGAGAATTCTATTCTAGAATTAATTTGCTATTTTATCAGCCATGTGATCTTGGGCCATTAATTTAAATAAGCTTAGAGGAGTTTTCCCTTCTGTAAAATGAGGTCCTTGGATTTCCATTGCTTACTTTTTTGCCTTTCTTTGTATGAGTGTCTGACATGTCATAAAGATAGGTCACAACCTAGTTTAAGGAGCACTGAAGAAGCAGAGAAGTAAGAAGTGACCTGTGCTGTGGGATTATAGATTTAAAGCCAGAAGGAATTCACATCATTTCATAGATGAAGAAACCAAGACTTGTCCAAGGTCGCACAAGTAGTACTAATAAAGCCAACACCACAATCCAAGTTATCTGAATCCAGAATTTAGAGCTTTCTTTCCACTAAGAAATTTAATCTTGTTAGATTCTTGTTAGAATGTGCTTTTCCCATGTTTTTTCTTTCTCTTTGCATTTTAAAGAGAATGGGAAGGAGAGAAGGGAGAAACAAGATCTTAAAGAAATTATGTATCTAAAATCCTACTCTATTGAAGTCCTGCGCTTCCTAATATTAATGAAACTAAGTCTCACAACTATCAAAACATGCTGTTTCTCTCAATCCCCTTCATTCCCTCTCCCTCTCCTCTCCTCACCTTCCTTCCTCCTTTTCTTTCTCTGTCTGTTTTTCTCTCCTGCCTCCCCCTATCTCTCCCTGTTTCCCTTCTTCTTCCCTTCCTTCTCTCTCTACCTTCTTCTCAAAGGTCTACAGAATATTTTCTAATTTTTTAAGAAATATAAAAATTGCACTTTAAGAAAACAGTGTTTTTATCTGATCATCTTTGTCAGAATTCCAGAATGTTATCCCCTTTCAAATTCTGTATGCATGGAATTCCCCTTTTTCTCTACTTTTATCAAAATTAACTTCAATATATGTATATGTGCATAAGTATGTATATGTGTATACATATATGTACACATATATAGTGTATGTATATAATATATATATATATATATATATATATATATATATATATATATATATATATATATTCAATTGTCTTTCGTTTGTAAGGGTGCAATCTCCATTTCTTCTGATAAATCCTCACAATTTTCTACCCAAGACAATAAACCAATTGTAAACTAAAAAGTACCCAAAGTGTTTCAGAAAACTGAAAGGAAAAAAAAATTAACCCACAATATAAATGGATCACATTTATTCTATTCTTTGAATAACCCTCCACAATCCAAACAGTGGCCTTGCCTAACCCTGCTTACTTAACAAAATAAGTTCAGCATATGGACCTCCTGGGTTGGCAAGCAGAGCATCTCAGGCAAACTGTGGTCTTGACCCAGGCAGATCTGTGGCCTAGTCTGTAGCAGACACTACAAAAATAAACAAATAAATATCTAGCGAGTACTAACATCTGCTTCAGGGACACTCATTGATTCCAAGGGAAAGGCATGAGGGTGAATAGCACAATTATCAGAGAAATATTTTGCACTGAATTTACCTGTGCTGGAATTCATTTCAGTGCTCTGATTTCCTAACTTCTGAACTCACTGATTGCATCCATTGCTTCTAAAACAAAAGAAACAAACCAACCAAACTCTGATTTTCATTTCTCTTTCCAAGGCTGAGTACTTTGACCATGATAAAGTCATGATTATCTCCCAAACTTGCCATGAGAAAATGACAGCTCTAGCCATCACCAATGAATGCACTATGAATAAGCAGAAGGTTCAGAATGAATGTGTTATAGAAATGAGATGCTATTTTAAAACTTTGCCTAGAAATCTTTAAAAAAAATGTTGTTGTTGTTGTTGTTGTTGTTGTTGTTGTTGTTAATTCCAGTCAAAAGGGTACATGAAAACTAGTTTGAAGGAAATTTAATTTGGCAAGTTACTGCTTAATAGACATTTACTCTGCTGGTAAAAGTTATTCATTTTATTCACAACAACTACACTGCAAATCCCTGGGAGTAACAGGCTCTTTAAATCTCAATCAAAGGTTAGAAGGCAATGCCTGTTGGGCTTTTCCTTAAGTCTGCCAAGCTGGCATGGAGGCAGCTCATTTGGGAGATTTTTTTTTTTACACAAGTCTTCATTCAAAACCAAAATTGGACCCAACTGTCCCTTGCAATTAAATTTCAGTGAATCAAGCTGGGTGTTTGTGTTTTTGCTAGTTGATTAATAGTGCTCACATTTAAATGGTCACAGCCAGCCTTTGAAGTCATTAACACCCCATTAAGATGAATAGGGGGAACTTCACACCTTTTGTTTCAGTCAACTGGGCTGTAGACTTTACAAAACAGCAAGGCACTTATTTAGAAAGAGAAGATTATCCTGACAACCAGCCAGGCCTAAAAACTTTCCAAAAACCCAGCCCTCCCAGAACCTTATTTTTGGAAGCATGCTACAAAAATCTCCCACAAGAATCCTAAACCTGCTGCCTTTTTATACCTGCATATATTCAGTAGGGTCCTTTAAGAGTGTTTACTAAGCCATGAATCTATTCACTCCTGGGTCCTTTGCTTCAAAACTGTAATTATGAGTGGGATATTTCAGTTTCTAAAGAAAAGGAATAGTAACATGGATGTCTACTTTTGTTTAGAAAAATTCATTGCATGGATTTCTCTGCTTGCTAACACTAATACCCTATACCCTATTCTTCTACTCTTCAGTGGAGGTTTTAAATGACTGGCAAAGTCCAAGACTATATATGGTTTATTGTGAGGAAAAATTAGAAAGGAGGAAATCTAAGGCTTAGTCTGCCTCTGCTTTTGTCTAACCACTATAGCTTGTTAACTGAAGCCCAGGCCATTAGCAATGTAGCACTTGGTATTTCTAACTCCTCTTTTTAAACACCCCCTTCCAAATAACATGCATAATGACAGTGATAATTAAAAAAACAAAAAAACAAAAAACAGCTGTCTAAAAACATTTTAAATACTGTAATCCACCTTTGTATTTGGAGTTCCCATAGTGACATAAGAATACACTGTAATAACTAGAGTCAATCTGTACTTGGTCTTCTGTTCAGTTCTCTTCAATTAAATTACTTGAGGTTTCCATTTAATCAAAATAGCAGCATTATAGTTATTGGCTGTTATCATTCAAAGTGACTTTTATTGAATCAAAGATTATTTAATATTATCTCTTCAAATTCTCCCATTTCCTCATTGAAACTGATCACTTAACTTCTGTTTCTGAAAGCAAAATTTCTTACATCAACTGATGATAGACTGGTATTTGAATGGCTTATAAATGATATTCCATCTATAAAACTTCACCTACCACGATGAGAAAATGTTGGTTTATTAAAGCTCCATATCTCTTTTCCCCATTCATCACCCCCACTCTTTTCACATGCCCCTGGGCATCTGGCCAGCATTCATATCCAGAAAAGGAAAAAAAAGTATCTATTTTCCATTTCTTGCTATAGCACATTTCCAAAATCCTAGCAGGTTAGCTGTGTTATCATTTGTACATAAGCAAGGTTCAGAAGGAAAAATTCTCCTTGTAATAAATATGATGAAAAATAGATTATTAGGTGTTACCAGTGACTACATATACTTGGTCATTGGCTTAGAAGATATGGTTAAGAATATCTGTGATTGGAAAAGGAGATGTGCCAGTATTTGAAACAACATATGAAAAGCACCAGGAATGTAGTGTTACCCTAGAATGCTTGGATGGTTTTGAATTTAGATTTAGGATCTGACTTCACATCCTGTCTTTCTCACACTATTTGTGTGGACAGATCACATATCTCTGCAACCCAATTTCCTTATTTGTAAAATGAGGGCTAGAATTCTGAAGTTGAGGTACCATTTAGGGTCTAAGGGGCTGAAGAGTCTCCACCCTCTTTCTTTGGAATCAGTCAGGAGTTGCAACCTACCTTTAACATACCTTTTCTCATCCTCTTCATAAACTCCTAACCCAAAGGATAATTTTTACTAATTGTTTAATAGAGTTCCTCCAGAAAAGGGAAGGGGGATAATACCCAATGTGAATCATGAATTTAAAAAGTAATTTATTCAATTAGTACCATGCCCTAATCACAATAAGCAGTTAATAAAAGCCTTTACAATTCATTCAATCATTCCAACATACAAAAGTAGGTGCTAAGTATAAAAGACAGGCATGTATTTATCAAAAAGCAAATTTAGCTCTAGTAAATTCACTTTTAACCTTTGGTGCAATCTGCCAAAGAACCCTTACTTAAACTTTATCATAACAAAAAAGCACTTGCAGAACTGCTAATTAGGTATTTTACTTTTCACCTTAGCATCACACTGTGCAAACAACTCCAGGGTACACAGTAAAATGGCCACTTGGGCCAATTCTCTTTTTGGTAGCTGCATAATGCATAAATTTCTACTAGATCCAGCCACTTTTAAAACTGATGGGACTCAAGTCCTCTTGAACTCACAAAATAACTTCCAAGCCTTGATACTGTCATCACAGGGTAATATATCCATTTACTTAAAATCAAAGAACAACAAATATCCAAGAAGCAGATTAAACAAAGTTCAGGCTTGCCTAGGGAATGCATGTGTTTTATATACTATGTGCTTACAATCACTTGGAAATCTAGAAAGAAAGGTAAGAACAATCCATCCTTCCTCTCCTCTCTTCTTTGCAAGTGGCACAAAATAGTCCTGATTGGCATTTGGAAAGAAAGAAAAAAAATCTGGATCACTTCCTTTCATCTCTTAGATTACCAGCTCTGAAACCATTCAAGAAACTTCTCCAAAGTGCATGTAAGCCCTTCAACCTTATTACATGTGGTCAGGAGCAGGTCCCTCAAAGCTTCCATAAGGTCACCCAACACTATGCTTCATCCCTACTTCATTGGATACTCCTGCTATTCTTTGAAAGTGAGAGGAAGGAAGGAAGGAAGGAAGGAAGGAAGGAAGGAAGGAAGGAAGGAAGGAAGGAAGGAAGGAAGGAAGGAAGGAAGGAAGGAAGGAAGGAAGGAAGGAAGGAAGGAAGGAAGGAAGGAAGGAAGGAAGGAAGGAAGGAAGGAAGGAAGGAAGGAAGGAAGGAAGGAAGGAAGGAAGGAAGGAAGGAAGGAAGGAAGGAAGGGAAGGAAGGAAGGGAAGGAAGGAAGGGAAGGAGGGAGGGAGAGATTTATTAAGTGCTAACTATGTTCCAGGAATTATACTAAGCATTTTACAAATTCATCTCTTTTATACTTTACAAATTCATCACTTTATAAAATTCATCTCATCCTCATAGCAACCTTGGGAGGTAACTTTTTATTATCCCCATTTTACAACTGAGGAATCTGAAGCAAATAGAGTTTAGGTAACTTGTCCAGGATCACATAGCTAGTTAAGTATATTAGGCCATTTTTAAAATTCAAGGCCTACAGCCTAATGAATAGATTTATAGGAAATTTACTGAAGAACATGGATAAGAATTACATAAAATGAGATTTGGAGAAGACTACATACCAGTGAAGTTACTACTCTATTAAGTACTAATATAAATGACCACTTCTCTTTGAAGAACTTGGTTTTTCTGCTCCTATCTATGTTTTCCAATGCTCCTTGGAGAGCAAATTTTTGGAAGAAAGCTCTTGATTCAAATTGGCTTTATTGCCTTGTGCCATCCTAGTAGGTTCCAGAATGTAGGAAGAAAGAATAAAGCCCTAGTCCTAAAGAGATAAGGACCAGCAATTATTTCATCAAGTTAACTTATAAAGGATCCACTCTCAAGATAAGATGATCTTATCTTAAACATCTTATCTTAAAACATCTCCCTTGCAATCAATAGCTGGGGGTGAGGAAAAGTCCCTTATCTGAAAGACAACAGTAATTGGAATATTTTCAGAGGATTCTATAAATGATTGGAAAAGTCTGTTTATTAGGACTATCTCTTTTCCCTTCCTCCAAACTATCCAATTTCAGCTATACATCTTATATTTTTGAATTGGAAGGGTAGTGAGAAATTATCTGATCCAATCTCCTTACTTTAAAGATGAAGAAACTGTAGCCTAGAGAGTTTGTGTAATATGCACAAATTCTAAATAGCAAAGCCTCCTATAAGAGGGCAAATCTGGTGCTGTCTTGGACTCAGAAATGTTAGATTTTCCAGAGCAAACTCATTCTTGATTAGATAACCAGATAGGTGTATAATCTCTGAACTCATCCTTCTCTGGATCACCACCAAACGCACACCAAGATTTCAAAACTTGCTAATCTCTCATCATAGTTTACCTTACTTTATAGCATAAAATTCTTTACAACTTTATGATTGCAGTATCTGCAATTTGTTTTATTACAATTAAGATCACATAGAAAAATATAGCCAGGTTATACCCAGATGTGAATGTTGTTCAACCAGAATATTTTGAGTACAGTCTTTCTATATATTTTAAATTGTTCCCCTCCTCTCTTTTTTTCATCCATTAATACAAACTTTTTCATCTTCTTATATTTGGAAGGAGATTTTTTTTTGTTTGTTTGTTTGTTTTTTTGCTAGGCTGGTGGAATCTTTTATTTTTTTTTACTTAATAATTTTTTATTATATATATATATTTTTATAATATTATCCCTTGTATTCATTTTTCCAAATTATCCCCCCTCCCTCTATTTCCTCCCCCCGATGACAGGCAATCCCATACATTTTACATGTGTTACAATATAGTCTAGGTACAATACATGTGTGTGAATATCATTTTCTTGTTGCACAATAAACATTAGAATCCGAAGGTACATGCAACCTGGGCAGACAGATATTAGTGCTAACAATTTACATTCACTTCCCAGTGTTTCTTCTCTGGGTGTAGCTACCTCTGTCCATCATTGATCAACTGGAAGTGAGTTGGTTTTTCTTTATGTTGAAGATTTCCACTTCCATCAGAATACATCCTCATACAGTATTGTTGTTGAAGTGTACAGTGATCTTCTGGTTCTGCTCATTTCACTCAGCATCAGTTGATTTAAGTCTCTCCAAGCCTCTCTGTATTCCTCCTGCTGGTCATTTCTTACAGAGCAATAATATTCCATAACCTTCATATACCATAATTTACCCAACCATTCTCCAACTGATGGACATCCATTCATCTTCCAGTTTCTAGCTACTACAAAAAGAGCTGCCACAAACATTTTGGCACATATATGTCTCTTTCCGCTCTTTAGTATTTCTTTGGGATATAAGTATTCCAGATTGCTCTCCAGAATGGCTGGATTCTTTCACAACTCCACCAGCAATGTATTAGTGTCCCAGTTTTCCCACATCCCCTCCAACATTCATCATTATTTGTTCCTGTCATCTTAGCCAATCTGACAGGTGTGTAGTGGTATCTCAGAGTTGTCTTAATTTGCATTTCTCTGATCAATAGTGATTTGGAACACTCTTTCATGTGAGTGGATATAGTTTCAATTTCTTCCTCTGAGAATTGTCTGTTCATATCCTTTGACCATTTATCAATTGGAGAATGGTTCGGTTTCTTATAAATTAGGGTCAGTTCTCTACATATTTTGGAAATGAGACCTTTGTCAGAACCTTTGTTTTTAAAAATATTTTCCCAATTTGTTACTTCCCTTCTAATCTTGTTTGCATTAGTATTATTTGTACAGAAACTTTTTAGTTTGATGTAATCAAAATCTTCTATTTTGTGATCAATAATGATCTCTAGTTCTCCTCTGGTCATAAATTCTTTCCTCCTCCACAAGTCTGAGAGGTAGATTATCCTCTGTTCCTCTAATCTATTTATTATCTCCCTCTTTATGCCTAAATCATGGACCCATTTTGATCTTATCTTGGTATATGGTGTTAAGTGTGGATCCATATCTAATTTCTGCCATACTAATTTCCAGTTTTCCCAACAGTTTTTTGGAAGGAGGTTTTTCAATATAATTATGTTGAGTTGCTTTAAACTTTATAAATTTATAGTCTGGTCTTTGGACAATTAGCACATTAAAAATTATATATATATATACATATATATATATATATATATATATATATATTTGCAGCTAAAGATACAAACTTATTGTAATCAAAGATATTCATTTTATTTTTTGGTTTATGAGCACAAATTATTGGCATCATCCTTGGATCAATTAGATACCTTTGTCCTGCTCCACTACATAGATAGTCCATCCCTTACCATTTCAGGTCAATTTAGAAAGTAATACTTCTGATTATTTTCATATTCGATTGCTAGTGTAGTCACATCAGAGTAAAATCCTTTTCCTACTCACCTACTAGAAGTAAAGAAAGTATAACTGAATCTCACAATGAGCTGCCCTCCCTGAGATATAGTGCCCCACTCCAGATTCACCCAGACCCAGATTCATCACTGAAGAAAGAAATGATCCTAAAAGGAAGGTCATATTTCTTTCTGGATTTTGGCTCAATGCCCTAGTCAGGGAAAAAACCTCTATGGAAAAGTTTACCAAGATGAGGGTTATTTTTCCTTCTATTAAAAAGTGTTCAAAAATATCAAGTACAGGATAAAAATTTATTTCTTCTACCATAGAGAATGTTGTATATGTGGGTATATATATATATATATATATATATATATACATATATATATCTATACACACACACACACACACACACACACACACACACACACACACACATACCTCAAAGGATCATAAGAAGAAATACAAAAAAAAATAGTTGAAATAATTATATTCATTATGTCACCATCCCTTTAAAGACAATCAATAAATATTTAATATTCTCTTCACTCCTACTACCATCTGAGCAACAAACAAATTCTGGATCTCCTGATCAGTCAGGGCATAGCTTAGAATGTCATTAGTCTATCACAAGATCAACTTTTATTATCTTCTCCAAGAAGTTCTATTATTATGAAAAGAGTATAAGATGCTGGGCAGTCTAATACTCTAATACAGAATTTTTGAGCTTTAGTAGATAGCTAGTGAGAATATATATTCTCAGCCTTGCTAATATCTGGCTTATGCTCCAATGGGGAGCCAATATGATCTTGGGCTTTCCTAGTCAAGCTTATATAGCTGTTGCCTTATGGTTGTGTTTGCTATTACTAAGAAGAAAAGATCCCTGGCTACCCTTTCTCAAAAGGCCAAAAGAGAGAAAATATGTGCACTGAGACAAGGGTGTGAAAAAGCAAGGGATTGAAGTTATTTCTACAAGTTTTATAGCCCATCTAGCTTCCATCCTTTTGTCCCTTAATGAACATTCAACTTTGACACAACTTCCCAATCTCAGGGAACAATTAGCAATTGCAGGGTTATCCCAGCAGGGAGTATGTCTCTCAGAAAGTAAATACAGTTCATATTCAGTGATACATTCTCTATGTGATGCTAATGTTGGTCATGTCAAAGACCACTAAGCAATACATAAGTAAAAATATAAAGATGGAAAGGTAAAAAATAATTTTGGCTACATTAGAAAATCTATTTTATTCTGTCCTCTAGTTAATTATAGTTTCCTCGTTACAAAGTTCAAGATAGAAAAGTATTTAATTTTTATTAATATCTTTTTTTACTGGGATATTTTATTGATATCCCTTTCTCAGGTAAAAAGTATGAGAATTAAAATAGTTGATCCCACTAGTGATTGGCACTGAGTCCACTCTGGATCAATTTTCACCTCTTTAGGCAACTTAGTGTCTCTTTTGCTCCCTGATGCTCTCTATATTGATGCCAAACATAGTGCAGCTATTGATTTTTGAAGCCCATTAAAGCTAAGAACTCCCAAATCAAACTTTTGGCACAGCCTGCCCTGGGACAGGTACTATAGGCATTCACCAGGGTGATACCTTTGGATTTTACAATGCCTACTTTTTCCTTCTTTCTCCTTCCCAGCAGTCCAGCAATCTTATAACACTATTTTTTAAGATAAAAAAAGCAAAAGTAAAAATCAGTAAAACAGATCAACACATGGGGGACAAAAATCAATATTTACTTGAAGGGTTTTATATTAGTAGACAACCCCCATCTCCTACTTCTGTAACAGAATGGAGAATTTTTTTTTTGAGGCCATGCCTATTCTTTTAATTCTGCAGTTTTCATTTTCTATTGCTTCATAATGATTGTTGTTTCCATTTACATTATTGTCATTGTGCATATTTTTTCCCTTGGCTCAGCGTACTTCACTTTTATTCCTATTTTTAAAAATATATAGTTATCTTCAAAACCAACTTTGCCAATTATTTTATCTTTTAGCTATTAGTTATAGGAGGAAGAAATCTGTACCCACTACAAATTGCTAGACAGAAAGGATTTTAATTTCATTACTTGCTATTGATTTTACATTTAAATGGGAATGATGCTAAGAATACCAAAATGCTCCCTTTTCTGCTGATTTCTTCCTAAGTTTTCATTCCTTATGAAATACCAGAAAATCAATATTTGACAGTGAGGCTATATGGAAAAAGCAAAAGGTTGGAAGGAATATGAATGATCCATACACGGTCTGGGGTTTTGTATTATTCAGACTGAGAAATCTGGAGTGTTTCATCTAGATTCTAAAACCCTAAGGTATGCTTTTAGTGTCTTACCACGTGGTAGAAGAGATGGGAGACAACTGGCAGAAGTTATCTCTTCCGACCCAGTTTAACTGATTCAGACAGGGCAATTTTGTGGGAAAGTCTGCTGGCAATCTGTATATCTAGGATTATTCCTCTATGCCTTGCTGAAAGTAAGAGTTGTTGGAAAGGTATCAAGGCATGAAAGTTTTGGTTCTGTACTTTAAAGCTTATGAAAGTGGATGATCTCCAGGGCACTAATCCTTTTACCTTGGTAAACATGCAATAAATCCCAAAGAAAGAACAACAAAAGATATTCCCATTCCTTTCTCTGGACATGGCCACTCATCTTGATCTCTATCTTGCCACTGAACCCAGATAACTCTGAAGGGAAAAAGTGAGGTTAGTGATTTAGCCAACCCTCACTTAAATGCAATTTACTCACATGTCAGGACATCACCTCCTTAGAGTCATTCTCTTTGAGAATGAAGGACAAATAACAACTTTCTATAGCACAGACGCCTGAAGACCCCAGGTTAACTAATAGATAGTTGTCGAATCCCCCCCAGGAAAAATGTCCATCCAATGAAACAAAAGGATAATTTGAAATTATGCCAAAAAGACTACAAAACTGTACATCTTTGGGATTTCTTTGGGAAATTGTTAAAAAGTGGAAAAGAACCCACATGTGCAAAAATATATGTAGCAGCTTTTTTTTTTTTTTTTGTAGTAGCAATGAAATAGAAATTGAAGAGCTAAATAAGTAATGGTGTATGAATGTAATGGAATATTATCATTGTATAAGAAATTATGAACAGAGCAGCTACATGGTGCAATGGATAAAGCACTGGTCCTGGAGTCATGAGGACTTGAGTTCAAATCCAGACTCAGACAAGTAATACTTCCTACTTATGTGACCTTGGGCAAGTCACTTAACTCCTCCCTAAAGTTCCACCAAAAACCATTTTTTTTAAAATTAAAAAAAAATTATGAGCAGGCTAATTTCAGAAAATCCTAGAAAGACCTATATGAATTGATGCTGTTTGAAGCAAGCAAAACCAGGAGAACATTATACAAAATAACAATAAAATTATGTAATGGGGGCAGCTAGGTGGCACAGTGGATAGAGCATCAGCCTTGAATTCAGGAGGACCCCAGTTCAAATCTGGTCTCAGACACTTAACACTTCCTAGCTGTGTGACCCTGGGCAAGTCACTTAACCCCAGCCTCAAAAATAAATAAATAAATAGATAAAATAAAATTATGTTATGATCAATTGTTATGATTTGGCTCTTTTCAACACTGTGGTAATTTAAGGCAGTTCCAATATACTTAAGATAAAAAATGTCAATCATATTCAGAGAAAGAATTATGGACATTGAATGTGGATTGAAAGTTTCACTTTGTTTTTTTCTTTCTTGTGTTTTTCCCCCTTATTGGCCTGATTTTTCTTGCACAACATAACAAATGTGGAAATATGTTTAAAAGGATAATACATATTTAATTTTTATCAGATCATTTGCTGTCTTGAGGATAGGGGAGGTGAGGAAAGGAGGAAGAAAAATTTGAACACAAACTTTTACAAAAATGAAATGTTGAAAACTATCATTACATATGTATGGAAAATAAAAGACTATTGAGAAAAAACAAAGAGGCTCAAATTTGAAGTTGAAAAAATGAAAAATTTCTTAAAAGAGTGAAGAAACTGTTTTGAGAAGAAACTTGTTCTTCCCCAATCCTTACTGTCCCAAGAATCTAATGGTTTGACAAGAATTGATCTGGATTGTTAACAGCCAGTTTATTTTGCAACAAACACTAAATAGGGTAT
The DNA here is from genome assembly GCF_048593235.1 of Sminthopsis crassicaudata. Lineage (NCBI taxonomy): Eukaryota > Metazoa > Chordata > Mammalia > Dasyuromorphia > Dasyuridae > Sminthopsis > Sminthopsis crassicaudata. The sequence continues at coordinate 540,764,420 of NC_133617.1, forward strand.
TAGTTTTTTAGGCTTTTGGTTATTATTTAAATCAGTTCTGCTTTACTCTGTAACTTGCTGTTTCAGGTAGTGATTGTGAAAAACAAATTATTAGATTCAATTTGATAGTTTTTCCCACAGAGATCAGTTTACCAATTTTAATTATTGATCAAAATTATTTGTACTGCATAAAAATATATGTAACTAGAGGATGAACATGCAAACCTACACATCTAAAGCAAAAATCATTTTTCCCTGAGTCATGAATTTTTTTAATGCTGTTATAAATTGTCAGGATATTTGAGGATATTTGGCAGCACATCCCAATGTTTTCATCTCCGGAAATCTAATATCAGTTCAAACAAGCGGTTTTATCAGACCCTTATCAGCAAACAGTAGTACAAAAAATAGCTTCTGAAATCTCATCCCTTGAGAGGATGGTAAAGCAAACTGGCACCAAATTACAGGAAAACTCCAATTATGGATGTTACACTGGGATTTTAATCAATAAAGCTGTGACTTTTTGCCCACCAGGGACACATCAACTAGTGAAATAACTTACTCCAAAAAATTCACTCCAGGAAAGAAATATGTGCTACACCATATCATCCCTCTTCTGCTTTGGTTATATTCAAAGATAAATTTACCTTGGGTACAACACCAGATGACCAAGATAACAAGGGCATATAATATAATAACTATGCCCTTCATAAAAACAAGATACTAGAATTATTATTAATGCAACACACAATATTATTCTGGATATTCCTCATCTGAACCTTCTCTTTCCCATTCTTGAGCCCCAAAAGGATTTCTTCCAAGTGATGCTATGGAGAGATCAACAGGCCTAAGTAAGGAAGTCCTAAGTTCAAGTCCAGCCTCAAATAATTACTACTTTGGCCAACCACTTAACCTCTGCCTCTGTTTCCTCAACTGTAAGATGGACATGATATCACTTTTTTCTATGATTGTTGTGAGGATGAAGAAATATCTTTAAAGTGTTTTATAAACTCTAAAACATTATATAAAGCTATAATTATTTTTATTATTATTTTATTTCTAGCATGGCTTCATACCTCTATGGCAAAACATTCAAACTCATTCTCCATCTTTTTCCACATTCTCTTATAACACCAAATTTATCTATTTATTGAAATCCATTATATTTTTTCTTATTTCTCACTCTATAGACTTCATCTATTCATTTTTAAGTCTTTCATGTTGCCACTGAATCCTGGAGCAGACGCTGTTAACGCAAATAGGTATACTGCAGTTCTTCCAGTCAGCTCCTAAAGAGCTGCCTCTTCTGTGAATTATTTTTATTTTAACAAACACAGCATTGTTCAGTTTCTTCTTTGAGACAATAAATCCTGTTGGGAAAAGTTTCATGTGTGGTTTGGGTTTTTGTTTTTTGGGTTTTTTTTTTTTTTTTTGGCACAATTCAATCTATTGTAAAGCCTTCTGTACCTTTATAGCACCATATAAATAATCATTCTACTGTCCCTTATTGCACAAGATTAAGTACCTCATACTTTTGGTATTGTAAACAAGACAGAATTACTGGACCTATGGTTCATGATTTCCAAAAGAATCTAAGGTTATTTCTACACTGGCAAAGTGAAGTGCATTTATAAAATCCCTGAAAAAAATCCATTGAATTTGACAGAAACTCAAAGGAACCTGTTTTAAAGACAAAAAGGACACATAAAAATCATCAATATTTCTCTTTAGTGATAGTTTAAATCAGAAAGAAATTCTAGGCATATCTTATAACTTAAAAGTGTATATATATATATATATATACATATATATATAAAACTTAGTATAGTTTAGCATATATATATATATACATATATATATATATATATGTATATACATAAAACTTAAAAGTATATAACATAGATGTGAGTTTAGTCTTCCAAGCCACACAAAACTCACATAATTACAAGTGTAAACTATTCTTTACAGAAATAAATAAGAATTTAAAAATTAGAGGAATATTCATTGTTCCTGGTTGGATCACTTCAGTGAACAAAATGATAATATTGCTTATATTCATGCACAGATTTACTTCTTCTACAACCAAATTACTATGGGTTCATTTATAGAACTAGACAAAATAATATCAAAATTCATTTGAAGGAGTGAATATCTTATATCCTGAGAGAAAAAAAAGTAGAAATGGAAAGGGAATATCACTTCCAAAACACAAATTTTAGTATGAGATAATAATCATTAAAATTATTTCATATTAGTTAAAAGCAAAAAGGTAAATTAGTGGAATAAATTAGAAAGACAAGACTCAGTGCATACACATTACACACATACAAATACACAGAATGAATTAAGGATACAATTATTGGATAAGCCTCAAAGGAGAATTCTTTATTAGACAAGAAGTGACAGGAAAACAAAAAAGCAGATTAAAGGGGAAAAACCAACTTTACCACTTTGTCAGTTTCTTAAAGTGAAGCTGGATTAATTTGATTAATTCAATCAACCCCCCTATCACATGCAGAATCAAGAACATCATAGCCTAGATGGTAGAGAGTGAAACAATCATATAGCAATACTTTAAAGATAAAAAGAACTATATATTTCTAAGAAAAATTATTCTAACCTACTAATAGAAAATTACTAAGTATAAATTTATCCAATAATATTTGAAATTAATCTTGAACATTCAAATACCTGATTTGTGAAGTTCTACTACTTTATCAGAAGGATAATAGCTTTAAAAAAATCAGGTCTGATTAATCAAAACTAAGTATTAATAAAATATTGATATATTATTTTAATAATAATAAAGATTAGTTAATTTATAATTTATAATATTATTACGACTATTATCCATTTTCTCATCAATTCTGTATGTGCTTGTTGGAGAGAGTGTCACTGGCAAAGATGGTAAAGTAAGAAGAATTGGTAAAATAAAAAATTTTGTTTTATTTTACCATTCTTCTTACTCTACCATCTTAGTAAATATGCCTTTCTAAAAGTTAATTGTCTGACTAAATAATAAGTATCAATCAATATTCATGGAGGAAATACCTCAGGTGGCACTTATGATCTGCATCATAGTTTTCTCAGTGCTAAGTAAGGAACTTTGTAAAGAGTTACAGAATCTCAAATCCTGGAACCCACAATGCCAATGCGAATGGCAGTTGGGAGAGTAGCTGCAGAGCTTGTTTCCTTTGTAGCAGGAGAAAGAAGTCTCTGTTTTAAATTTGAGACTTCTTTATATAGTAAGGAGGTATCATTCTAGAGAGTGATCAAGTTATCATTTTTAAGAAGAGATTCTTAACATCACTCAGACCTAAATTGTGTTTTGTATATATATATATATATATATTTCCTCAGGGAGCTAAAGATAATAAATCTTATCACACCATACACATCTTCTATAGCATATATTTATGAGACAGTTAATTGAAATTGTAAGCTCCTCTCTGTGATTCTAGTACCTATAGAGAAGATAGGTAATAATGCAAGAGACATAATATTGGAGTTATAATCACAGGAATCTTATTACCTGTTTGACTTTGGCAAAGTTATTTAAATTCTCTGAGACTCAATTTCCTCATTTTTAAAATAAAATGGATGAACTAGAGGCCTTCTTGGACCATTTCAGCTTTAAATCTATGATATGACTTTTGATTCAAACATCAGTCTCTAAGCTAAGTATCTGGCTTCTATAACAGTAAGACATATACACACACACAACTGAGATGACAGAAAAAGATAGTGTCAAAACAACATTAAGGTTACAAATATAAACAGGTGATGTGTCGGGAAAAAATTATGGTTTACATGGTAACATTTGATTTTTCTCATAATTATTCAATATGTCAGGTATTCTGCACAATTTTTTAAGAATAGAAAGTTCTTAATTTTCATATTTAGGAAATGTTAACACCTAAGCAAACGACACTGAATTCAAGTTCACAGCTCTGTTACTTCTATTAGTCAGGTGAGGAAAGTTTAATTAAAGCAAATGTCATGCAAAGATTTTATTCATGTGTACTAGAATTTGCTATTTTCTCACAAAATCTCCCATCAGTGATCTGAGGACACTTCATTCATCAAAATAAAGTTGTGCCACAGTAAGAAAATCTCAAAAAGACAAAAATTCAAAATTAAAAAATCCTCATTCCTCATTTTCCCCCTAAACTAGTAGAATAGAAGACCAGAATCAAGTCTACTCTGTGATGTGGTTCCCAGATCTGCCCTTAAGAAGGCATTTTGCCTAAACCAGGCCAAGAAATTTATACAGATCAGCAATGGGCCCTTGATTAACTGAATCACATAGCATTGAGCTATCTAACTACAAATACTCACTCCAGCCCTAGCTCTCCATTTACTATTAGATCAAGATTCCCCTGAAATTACCCTCCCACAATTACTCATGAACCACATTTATAAAACCCCTGAAAAAATATAGTGAATTGCTAAAAAGAATCTGTTTAGAAACAAAAAGAACACCAATAACTTGCCAGCATCTCTATACAATAATAAAGCAGAAAGCAATGATAGAGAAATTTCTTTCATAATAACTAAAAAGTACATAACATACCTAGAAGTTTAGTCTACCATGCCTTACAAAAGTCACAAAATTACAAGTACAAAATATTCTTTACAGAAATAAGAATTTTAAAATTAGAGGAATATTTTGTCAGAAACACACTTTTCCTTGACCTATGCAATTCTTTGGCTGAGAACCAGGCCTGACTCTGGGAACAGAATTAAGAAACCAATGAACCTGGCTTTCAACCAGCTGTTTTCTGTTCATTGTTAGATAAGTGTCAAAGCAAGAAAGAGAATGTAATGACTTGTCCTCTAACCCCTACCTAACCTGTGACATGATTTCTTTCATAAAATCTTAGGAGTTTCTTTTTCTTAAAAGCAACCTTTAATATATGTATTTTGATTGACTCAAAGTAATTACTCAAGTTGGTCATTAATTTTTACTTTTCAAATTTTTGCTTGTGGAATAATAACTTTAAAAGTGTGGGTCATTATCTTTTGTTCAAACCACTCCAGAATTTGCTAGTTGGCAGAAATGCCTTTGTATGAAGTTTTAATCAGATAACAAGTATATATTAAGCACTTACTATGTGCCAGGGACTTCAAGCTCTATTTAAAAGGTTAATCAGAATGATTTCCAAGGGTTGAAAGAGAAATGGAAAACGAAAAATACCATAAGAATTGAAGGGAGTAAGCAGAAATGATAACATTTTAACCTAGATCACTAAAAGAAAGTTTGGTATCTGTTAGCACTGCTTCACATTGAGTTCTCCTTTATCCTTTTTGGTCCATTGGAGATTTCTGTATTTAATCCAAATGCTCAAATTCCAATTCCCTGAGCTCTACAACTGTCTAGTGGCTCAACACTAGTTTTCAGAGCTTGGGTGTGTCCATTATCCACAGACAGGTTTTGTTTCCAAGTAGACTTATGGCAATTCCCCACTTAATGCCTGGTTTGTTTACACAAGAACAATTAAATGTATCAGCTGGAAACTCCACTAACTGAGCAATGGACTGATTTAGACAATACATTTTGCTGTAATATTATCTTAGGCCAAATTAATTCTGTTAGGAAAACACCAATCACATAGATCAGGCAATTGTATTGTCATCAAATGGCCAAAGAGATGCTGGACAAGAATTTAGTTTTTCAAATGATGATTGAGTCATTGAATTTTAGAGCTAGAGTAAACAAAAATCATCTATGGACCCCCTCATTTTACAAATAAGCAAACTCAGCAACAGAGAGGTTTTTAATTACTTGCCTTGGTTCAGACAGCTAACAAGTATCAGAGCCAAGACTTAAAATGAGATTTTCTGAGTTAGTCTTTCTACTGTACTATTGATGTCTTCCACACATAACAGAGTCATTTAACATCATCCTTTAATAGTAAGCATCTGCCATAGGCAGCATACAAAAAATATGGTTAAACTAAATGATTTCCAGTGTTCCTTTAAGCTTTAATATGATATGAGTTTATCAGGAGCTTGTGTGATTTATTAGAATACTTATTGGATTTGGGAGGGGTTTTTTTGTTTGTTTTTTTTGGGGGGAGGGTTATAAAACAAATTATACAACATTTACATCTTTTTTTTTCCTTCTGGAAATTTTCATAACTCATAGGAATGCTTAAAAGTATTATAATGATCAAGGAAATACTTATATACCATCAAGGAGAAGGTACAAACTCAAGACCTCAATATTTTCCTAAAGAGAAAAAATAATCTTTAGTATAGCATGCTTTCTGTTGTTATTAGAAAATCCTATTAATATTATGTAAACATCAAAAATAAAAATCAGATTCAAAGACTAGTAGGAGATAGCCTCCCAATATTCTGCACTTGATTAGACTGCATCAGAAATGTTGTGTTTGTCCAGCTATAGCTAGCACCCTATTGAATGGATGGTGAAACCCTGGAGAGAGTTTGGAGGAGAGCGACTAGAACAGTGAAAGGTCTCAAGTTCATACCAAATAAGATTCAATCTGAAAAATGTGGAAAATTAGTCTTGACATGAAACTTCTCCATATGGCAGAACTAAGATTAAAGTTGCCAAGAAAAAAACTTTAGCCTTGACATAAGGAAAAAATTCCTATATATTAAAGCTATTAAAAAGTAAAATGAGCACCTTCAGGAGATAATAGATGTCTTCCTGCTAGAGGTTTTTAAGCCTTGGATGGATGACCACTGAACTATTTAGAGTTATTAGGGAGAAGGAGCCTTCTCAATCAGGTAGAGATAGAAAGAGGTGGTCTCTGGGGGCCCTTCCCACTCTGTCATTTGAAGTCTATTTTTAATGCAGTGGTTCTTTTATAAGGCATAAATTGGACAGATTATTTATATTAGTTTATTTTTTAATGTCTGTATAATATTTGTGTGTTATTTTTATAACTGGAAGAATGCTGCACCAAAAATTATTTTTCCCTACAGGAAAATTTGGAGGACTTGGGTTTGTATATTCTTCCTTTATGCTCATGATGGTTAGCATAAATTCATTTAATCAATTAATCAATGCTTATTGTGTGCAAGGCAGCACAAATGTAATTGTATTCACTTTTTCATAAATTATAAATGTCTGTATTCACAGTAGTTGATTTTTGGGTAAATTTTTATTTTGTTTTGTTTGTTTCATTTAAACCCTAACTGTTTTTTTTTCAAGCCCAGACTTCTTTTTAAAATTTATATAATCAGTCTTTTATAATATTCATATTAATAATTAAATTAAAATGTTGAAAATGTTACACAAATCAAACCAAATTTTTATCTCAACCACTTGAAAGAGAGCTCAGAACTAAAACAGGACAATATGATTAGGTAGAAATGGCATTTATTTGAGGGACAGAGGATCTCTAGTCTTGGTTCTGGTACTAATTATGTGACCCAAGACAAGTTTGGGCCTCAGTTTTTTCAGCTGTAAAATTGGGTTGATAAAATCTGCGAATTTGTGAAAAAGCAAATGAAATAATGCAAAAACAATTTGTATATCATCAATCAATAAACCAACAAGCATTTATTAAGTACCTACTACTTCTTAGGTGGAAGCAATACAAAGATAAAAATGAAACCACTCTGATCTCCAAGAACTTTACATTCAAGAGGAAAAGGATCATTAATATTTAGGATCTATGTAGCATCATGAGATATTAAACTACATAATGTTCCAAAAGCCTTAATGCAGTTTTAAGCTTTAAATAATGTCAGACTTACAAATACTACACATCAAAATTATATAGTATGTAAACAAAACAAAACAAAACAAAAAAACAAAAACAAAAACAAAAAAACCTGTTCCTTGAATAATCTTAAGGCTTGGATTGCAAATGCAATCATTTCAATCACTGAGAAGCAGCTGATGAAATTTTTTATAAAATTCAAAAGTTAGATACTAGAGTAATAATAGTACAAGATGGTTATTAGGTTGAATTTTTAATTGGGCAGGAAGTGACACAGCAGATAGAGTGCTGGGCCTAAAATCAGTCTTCTTGAGTTCAAATCTGGCCCAAGATTCATGCTAGCTGTGTCACTAATTTGCCTCTGTTTCCTCATCTGAAAAATGAGCTTGAGAAGGAAATGACAAATCTATCCAGTATCTTTGCCAAGAAAACCCTACAAGGAGTCACAAAGAGTCAGCCATGATTTAACAACAACAACAAAAATTTAAGAATTTTAAATAACCTTTCAATTTTCTTTTTAGTAAATTTGTATCATTTATACTTCTGAAGGTATTAAAAACGAAAACTTCTCTAGTGTGTTTGGGGTACTTTGTGCAGCAGAGAATCTTCAAATCAGATTAGTGGCCATCTGTTCCAGCTCACACATGAAAGCAATCCCTATTGTAACATGATAGATGGCAATCCTGAAAACCTCCAAGAAGGGAAAGAATCCAGTACCTCTTGGACAACCTATTACACTTTGGGACAGCTCTAACTATTAGAAAGATTTTCCTAACATCAAGCATAAATTGGTCTCTTTGCAAATTCCTGTAATTACTTTTGGTTTTTCCTTCTTTGGGCAAACAGAACAATTCTAATTCTTGTGACAGCCCATCAAATACTAGAAGACAGCTATTATTTTCCCCCTGAATTTCTCTTCTCCAGGCTAAACATGCACAGTCCCTTTAAATGATTCTCATATGGCATAGTTTCCAAGTCCTTCAAAATACTGGTTGCCCTTCTCTAGACATGTTTGTAATATAGAAAAGAAGGCACATCAAAAAATAAACTTAATTAGCTCTTAGTAAATACATTTACTCAAATAGTAAGACATAAGTTACAAGATCACTACTCTATGAACCTAGGGTTCTCTCTCCTACAAATATGCATAGCATCCATTGTAAGAGTTAGCTAAAACTTATTATATTATATAAAACAATTATATTAAAGTCCATATGTAGGATATATGTGTAGTAAAGAATAACTCACAATTCTAGAAGTTCTTTTTCTTCTTTGAGAAATTTTTAGATGACTCCCTTTGACAGTAGCATCTATCTGGAGCACTCTGTTGACATGAGCTTCCAAGGCCTGTTCCTTTTTTGAGTTTCTATCAACATTCTACCACAAAGAGTTTATGCATTATAGGGAAATTCTTCATTATTTATTATATATTATTTTTAAAATATTAGTAATAATATTTATTAATATTATTTATTTATTTGTTATTAATTTTTTGAACCTAGTTTGTGTGGTAAGATATATGTATAAGTCATACTAACCCCATAATCCTTTCAGGGGAGTTGGAGATTACTTCAAGGAATGATTGGGATCCTACTCAAAGCTGGTGCTTCCTTGTGTGGTAAGATATATGTATAAGTCATACTAACCCCATAATCCTTTCAGGGGAGTTGGAGATTACTGCAAAGAATGATTGGGATCCTACTCAAAGCTGGTGCTTCCTATTGGGACAATAGATTTTGTTTGCAGATTTGGTTTATCCAAAAACTTATGTTTTGGCTCTGCTCAAATTTTATTGAATGTTTATATTTACCTGCTAGCATACACTTCTAGCAAGTTACCTATGTGCAATAGTTTGTTTGTTTGTACCCTTTTTTGAAAACCAATCACATGCAGATCATTCCTTATAACTTTATTTGACCTTTATAAAATGTAAAACTTGCAGAGAATTGAAAGGGAGCCACAACTTTTTCTGGCTTTCCACTCTATTGAATGATCTATTAAGCTATTTTTCTAAAGCTGTTTCAAATTGGTTTTGTTCTCAATCCATAGACATACTCACTATTTATACTCTAAAGTTTCCTTCTTCCATGTTTCTCCATAACAATGTCTGTCCTTGGGTTTACATCATGCTAGAAGAATTGTCTCCCACTAGATTAGAAGGTCCAATGACAGGAAAAATAAGGGAGAAAGGGCAGAAAGTAAAACCTACTAATTATCTTGCTCCCCACTTCCCTTTCCCCTCTATATGATATAAGATGATTGCAAAAAGAAATTGCAAATCTGCTATGTACAACTTGCTATTCCTTTCAAATATACAACAAAATTATCACGTAAATTTATTTTATCCCCCTTCCCTTCTCCCTGCACTAGAAATAGCTATAGTCATATATATATATAGGTATATAGGTGTATAGATATAATTATAATTATTCTATACACATATCTATTTATCAGTTCTTTCTCTGGATACAAATAGTATCTGTTCTTTTTAGCAAATTTGGATATTTATAAAAGTTAAAATAATTTATTTACTAAATGTCATTTTAAAATCAATATTGTTGTACTATATACAGTATTCCCTTGGTTCTGCTGATTTCACTCTTCATTATTTCAGGCAAGTGCTTCCATGTTTTTCTAACATCATTGAGCTCATCATTTCTTATAGCACATAGTATTCCCTGACAATCATATATTACATTTTATGTTTATCCATTCCTCAATTAATGAGCACCCTTCCAATTACCAATTCTTTGCCACTTTTCAAATATCATTGTTGCCTTCTCCAAAGCCCACCTCAAACTTTCTTTGCCTTAGGATGACAAATGTGTTTGCTACTAAATTCGGTGACACCCCTGAGGTCACTCTCATTGCCAGTGAAAACAAGTTAAAGAGGGGATATAGAAATTTCGTCAAGGAATACCACCCTAATTAGAATCCAAATGAAGGGGCAAATTTTAAAAATCAATTTTGCTTGTGAAGTTTGATCACTCCTGAGAAAAGGAGTAATATTACTAGAAGAGAGAACAAAGCCTTTGGGAAGATAATGGTAGAATCAGTGTCACAGATGATATTTTTTCTCCTATTTTTAATACAAACTTGATCAGTTTTATGTATAATTAACATAAAAGTCAAAATTATAGAAGAAATTAGAACATGATATATCCACTCAAAGTGTCTTTATAAGATCAGTATAACAGCAAGATCTCCAAATTGCAACTTGCAAAAATATCCTTTTGCAGTGTATACAGTGGCCAAGGTGGCAAGACGGAAGCGGTTCAGAAATGCAGTGCATGTCAAGTCAAAGTGTACGAATAATGATAATAAGCTAATTCTTAAGATAGTAAAGTAGATGTGGTATGTATACTCTAATTGTAATGAAGAAAGGAAAGTAATTAAAGAGAAATATTGTTTAAAATGTGAAGAAAAGAAGTGAAGATCTTGATGTCCATGCACATAAAAGTATGAAACACGAAGAAGGGAAATAGATCAGGTCCCAGGAATGAAATCAGAAGGCATTTTTCTTTTGCTACAAGAGAAGGAACATGAGATGTTCCAAAGAGAGTTTAATGCTTTACCTGTGACATTCAAGATAGAACTTCTTGAAGCAGAGTGTGGATTTTAGTTTTTGTGGAAATATCTAGCTATTATCAGGTCACTGTGAAATGTCCTCATGGTAAAACAGAAAATGATGGAATAAAACTGTGTTCATGTAATTCAGAAAAAGGAATGCCACAGTTTTATAATCCCTTTGAAAAGGATGAACTTTGCCTAAAATTTGTTGTACAGATTCCTGAATACAAGTGGATTAGCCCAAAGGAAATTTCTGACCTTGAAAGAACTTTAACCAGATAAACCTGACATTCCTACTATGATTAGTGACAAAGAAGAGGAGCCTGACATTACTCAGGACTCTGCAGGCCTCTGTCAGAGGAAGAAGGCTTATAATGACAGCTTTGGTGAGGAATGTAGTCATCATGGACCAAGGGCACAATGTGCTCACCAGCAAAACATTGCCTTAAAAAAAAGTGGAAAGAGAAAATTCTCTTCAGTTTTAACTGATTTACTTTCTATAATCCATCTGGAAAAGTAATCCAGATGAGCTGATGGACATCTGTTGCTGTTTGTATAACTTTTAAGTTGGGTAGAGGGTGTGTTTATGGAGGGACTAGTGCCTCTGGTGTGAAAGGTTGCCAAGTCTTTTCAGGTCTGCTTTTCACCTTTGGTGTCTACCTTGATCCACCTAATTTCTTACAGGTAGAATATATTGCAACATTCTGCAGTGGCCACACCCCAGTAAATCATTTTGGCAGACAGGCTAAACCAGGTTGTGGGTAACCAAAAGGTATTGAAAGCATTGGTGAATTAGAAGGTGTCCATTCCAAGTTAATGAAGGCTTCCCTTAGAGGAATGAGCAGATAAAAATAATTTATTCCAAGGCAGCTAAATCAGGTTCCATGAAATTCTGAAAGCTTTGTTAGACAGTTAAGATGCCAGAGTTATTTACTGCATCTTGAGCCATCACCAAGCATCTTGACTTTGTCTTGCCACTGAATTATGATGACTCTGGAAGAGAGAATGAAGCCTGCAATTTCATGCAACTCTGACTCACTTAAACCTAATTTTGCATGAATCAAAAGACATTTCCCATACCATTTTAACTATTTTTAGACATCTCAAAGTCTTGTGGAGACAGGCAAGGGATAAAGCAATACGTATGGATACACTAGGAGCTGTAGTCACAACCCTGAAACAAAGGCAGCTCAAGCCATGAGGTCATCTTCTCACTGGAATCAGCAGTGGGACTCAGCTGCCCCTGGATGCCTGAGCAGCCCTTTTAAGGATTACATTGTTCACCTTCTGGTATAAGGAAGGGGCTAGAAAAGGTGTCTTAATTTTTTTTTTGCTTCTCCAAACCTGATCTGATTACTGCAGAAGACATGGATCCCACCCTGTGGTCTAAATACATACACACAAAATGGACCAAAAAAAATGCACTCACCATTACTACACAGAATGTGTGCACACTTATAGGCAAGACAAAATCCAGTAGCCTTGAAAGACAAACAGCTATTGTTTGCTAAAGAACTCATCAGGTATCATATCCAAATAGCAGCCCTGACACAGCCAGCTTACTGAAGCCAGAGCTAGGTATATATTTTTCAGGAGGAACCACAGGAAATGGAAGTGCCATGAAACTAATCTAGTGAACAAGCCTACCCAAAACTAATGAATGACAGGCTTATGACAATGTGATTGCCACTTACAGGAAAATGCCATGCCAGATTGCTTATATTCTCATCAAGATGAACCTTGATTGATCAAAAAAAAATTTTTTTTTTTTTTTTTGCAAATCTGGATCTCAATCTGGATATGCTTATCATCAATGTGCCAAAAGACAACAAGTTTGTAATTTTAAATGACTTTAATGTTCAAGTAGGCTCTGACTACCAGATGGCAGGGAATCCTTAGGAGAAATGGAGTTTGAAACAGCAAAGGCAATGGTCACTTACTATTAAGACTTGTACAAATCATGACCTTCTCATCACCAATAATATTTTCCATTTATTTAAATATGATAAAACTTTTATGGATACACTCGTGCAGTAAACATTGGCATTTAGTAGACTATGTGATTATAAGGAATAATGGAATAGGACTATATAATATATAAGGACTATATAATATATATTATATAGTTATAATATATATTATATATATATATATTTTATAATTAATTATAATTTATATATTTTATATATATATATATTTTATATATATATAATATATATATTTTATAATTAATTATAATAATATATATATAATTATATATATAATTATATATATATAATTATATATATAATATATAAGGACTATATAATATATAAGGACTATATAATATATAAGGACTATATAATATATAATATATATAATAGGACTATATAATATATAAATATAAGGAATAAATGGAATAGTTCTATTTTGTTGGTTTTCGGAACTGGGGCCATGATTAAGAAGGACGGCCAGGGGCATTCGTATTGTGCCGCTAGAGGTGAAATTCTTGGACCTGCGCAAGACGGACCAGAGCGAAAGCATTTGCCAAGAATGTTTTCATTAATCAAGAACAAAAGTAGGAGGTTCGAAGACAATCAGATACCGTAATAGTTCCGACCATAAACAGTGCCGACTAGCGATCCGGCTGCGTTATTCCCATGACCCGCCGGGCAGCTTCCGGGAAACCAAAGTCTTTGGATAGAAGGATATGAAAGTGGTGAATGAAGACAATGTGTGGCACAGAATACTGGACTGGTCATAGACTTACTCTCTACAAACTAAATATCTCACTCCACAAAAAAGTATGACCCCAAGGCAAAATAACAATGTCAACACATTATAGCACTTCTCTAAGTAGGAACAGTTTGTTGCTAACTTGGAAGGAAAATTGAATCAACACATAGTTGGCAACAATGGGTCAGAAAATGAATGGGAAGCTTTCAGAAATCTGGTACACAGCATAGCATTTGCTCAGCTGAGTCAGAATACTTGAAATTATCAAGATGGGTTTTATGAAAGTGATGGCAAAATTCAGAAGCTGCTAAATGAAAAACAAAAACTCCACAGGATTTACCAGCAGGATAATTAAACCAGCCCTAAAAAACAGTATTCAGTTCCAGCAAAAGTAAAGTATATATAAATATAAAGTAAATTAAAGTATGTATAAATATAAAGTAAATTATAGAATTTGGGCTCTGTAAAAAGTCAAGTGAATTTCAGTTTTATGCTGATAGCAACAATCCAAAGCATTTTTATGAAGGCCTGAAGATATTTATGGGCCAAAGACATATATGGTGCATCTCAACTGTGCAGGGCTGATGGAACCACATTGATCAATGATAAGGACATGATCCTGAAAAGAAGGGTTGAATATTATCATAGTGCTCTCAAAAGGCAATTGACTACCTCAGATTGAATTCAATATTTCACTAGACAAATTTCCAGCTGAAGAATAGGTTTTGAATGCTATTACACTCCTCTTCTGTGGCAAAGCACCTAGTGTCAATTCTATTGCAGTTGAGATTTATAAGGTGGGGAGTACATTGCTTATATAAAAGCTGACTAAAATTTTCTGTGTTATATGGTAAGAGGAGGTGATTCCCTCCAGAAGGACACTTTCATTGCTCATCTCTATTAATATAAAGGAAATATATTGTCCTGTGACAATCACAAGAGGGAGAGTCTGGAAAGATTCTTGTTAGAGTCCTCCTTAGTAGGCTGACCCTTCACCTAGAAGATTGTCAACTATGTAACAGCCAATGTGACATTAGAAATGGTGTTTCTTGTCCATTCATTCCAGGAGAAATGCAAAGAACAGAACAGAGATCTGTAGTTTGTAATTCTGACCAATACCTTTGATACTGTAAATCATGAAGGCTTAAGTAAAATTACATCAAAATTTGGATTCCTAGAGAAGTTCATTAGTATTATATCTAAATTTTATGATGGAATATTTACCAGATTCTGGATAATGAAAGATGCTCTTGTGCTCTCTATTACCAACGGAGTGAAACAAGTTTGTATGCTTGCTCCCATGCTTTTTAGCATGCTGTTTTCAGCCATGTTGTCAAATACTTTTAATGAGAACAAATGCAACATCAAGATCAGCTACTGCACTAATGGTAAGTTCTTCAACTTGATAAGGTTACAAGTCAAAACTAAAGTGGAGGAATTGTTGGTGCATGATTTTTTTCTTTTCAGAAGATGGTGAATTCAAGGTAGCGTCTGAATCTGGGATGCAACAAAGTATGGATCAATTCTTTGCTAGTTGTGCTAATTTTGACAACAAAATTAACAATAAGAAAACACATGTGTTCTATCATCCACATACCATCCGTACATAGAAACATTAGTTACATTAACTGCAAAAGTTTTTAATACTGTGGATAACTTCATTTACTTAAGCAATATACTTCCCAGGAATGTACACATGGACAATGAGGTTGACATTGCCAGAGTTAACTTTGTGTTTGGGAGGCTCTGAAAGAAAGTGTGGGAGACAAGAGGTATGAGACTGACTACCAAACTGAAGAATAACAGAACCAATGTAAATAACATAATTTTTGTACACCTGTGAAACCTGGACTAAGCTAGGAAACTGAATCACTTCCATCTGAATTGTCTTAGGAAGATTCTGATTACTGGCATGGATAAAGTATTAATCACTGAGGTCTTTTCTCAAACTAAATTGCCAAGCATTCAGTCTATTGCAGAGAGTACAACTCCAATGTGTTGGCCATATTATTCAATTGCCAAATGTATACTTACCTAAAAGATTATTTTATAAGAACTCACAAAGGAGGCACTCACAGAGTGGTCAGAAAAAGCAATACAAAAACACTCTCAAAGTCTCTCTTAAGAACTTTAGAATTGTTTGTGTGACATGGGAGATACTGGCGCAGGACTTCTCAGAATAGCTCATCAGAGAGGGTGCTATGCTTTATGAGCAAAGCAGAACTGAAGTAGCTCCAAAGAAACCCAAGATGCACAAATTTAGAAAATCTGTCCCAAATGTTCATATGGATTATTTGTGCCTGACCTATATTAGAGTATCCCAAGCTTGTATTGGTCTGATCAGCCACATTGGTTGGGCACACTGTAATTTGATTCTAACCTAGAAATGTCATTTTGATGCTCTTCAAGTCTAAAGGATAACAACTTTTTAAATGGTTATAATATCTTCTAGTATATAATTTAAACTAAACACAAAGTTTATCTTTATTTTGATTATTCTGTAGCAAAATAAAGCACTTGAATGGAACACAAGATTCCCTCTCACATGTGAAGTGTAAAGTGTTTGAGGTCAGGGCCAGTGCTCTATCCAGTGTCATCTACCTTCCCCAAGTATTTGTTGTTACAAAGGAAATTTCTATATAGAGAAGTGTGGGTTACTCTAGAAATTATGATGATGAAAAATAAAGGGAACCAAAAACATGTTGTAACAAATATTTATTATTTTAATGTCTATGATCCCTTAACAAGTACACTTTTTCCAACTCTTGTTCAAGGATACATAATAACTAGGAGGGGCATAGTAAGAAACAGGGTAAGGTAAATGGGGACAAAGATCATTCACTCTTTTTTTTTTTTTCCAATAAGCTCATTCCTTTTTTTCTCAATAGTATTTTATTTTTCCAAGTACATGTAAAAATAGTCTTCAACATTCCTTTTTTGTACAATTTTGCATACCAGATTTTTCTCTCTACCTTCCTTACCTCTTCCTTCCCCAAGACAGCAATCAATCTGATATAGGTTAAGCATGTACAATCCTTTTTTAACATATATGTCCATATTTGTCATGTTGTGTAAGAAAGATCAGACCAAAAGGGAAAAGAAAAAAAAAACTATTAGAAAGAAAAAGAAAACAAATTTTGAAATGGTGAAAATACTATGCTTTAAAAGGATCATTTCCTGGGTTAAAACTAATTTCAGTTGACTCCTTTCTCATATAAATGTAAAAATGTATCAACTGAGTTAGGATACTTCAGCTGGTGTTTCATATTCTTGAAACCCTACCATTACCCAATAACTTTCTAAGTTTCTAATTTATGAAAAGTTCACCTTCTATGACTTCTAAGATATCTAAAATCCACTGCTCACATTTTCCTGGGCACTGGTTAACCTTTTTAGCCCCCACAATCTTCAAGCACGAAAAAGGCTAAAACGTTTTGCTGACCTTTAGTGAACTTTTAGTTCTATAATGATTTGTCTCTTTTTTTCTTTCTTTTCTGCCTCATTTACTTATATTTATTGGTCGTCTCTTTTCTCTTCCTCTTTTTCAGAATCTCCTTATTCATTGGCTGCTGCCTACTAATATGTCTAGCTTTTCCTTCTTTAAAAAAAAAATCTTCTCTTTGCCTTGCCATTCCCTAAAGGCATTGTACTATATCACTCCTCCCTTTCACAGTCATGCTCTTAGGAAAAAGCCAAGCTGTCTCCACTCTGACTTCACACTCACCTCTGAATGCCTTTGTAATCTGGCTTTTATTCCTACCACATGACTAAAACAATTCTCTTCAAGATTACCAATTACTGAATGGCTCTTTTCTCATTCCTCATCTTTCTTGATTCTTTGCAGTATTTGGCACTGTTGACTACCTTCTTCTGGATTCTTTTCTTTCAGATAGACCGAGACAGAGAGAGAGAATGGAGAAAGAGACTCAGCTGTTGCATTTTCTCTGTCTGTCTTTCTCTCCTCACTTGACTGTTCTTTTCCAGTATAATTATCTAATCCTATCCCCTATATATGCTTTTAGACCAGAGCTCTGTCCTAAGCCTTCTCTTTTGTTTCTAAATTCAATTTCCCTGCATTATTTCCAAACTACCATCTCTATAAAGATAAATCCTAGAATTACAAATACAGCCCTTATATAAAGTTAATCAAAGCAAGACATATTATAGGATCTGTATTTAAACTGTAACAATTCTATGTGTATGGACATGTTTTTAGGACAGATATGAACAAATTGTTCCTTCTCCCTTTTCAGGACTTCTAATCCATCTTTGGTGTCCACCTTTACCTAACTCTCACCTGTAGTTCCAAGAATCTATATAATGTTTAGAGGCCACACCCCAACAAAACAACCTTGACAGATGGATTAAGGTTAAATGGAACTGTCAGGTCTCAGTCCCAATGGTGAGTTAGAAAGAGTTCTACTCCAAGCATGTGAAAACTTCCCCTAAGCAGAATAAACAAATGTTCCATATATTTGGGACCCAATGGCCATGAAGGTAGATGCTATGGAGCAGTTAGCACTTGGTGAGACATAAAAAAAACCAAGGTCATCAAGTGCATCCTGGAGTATCTCAGTCATTCTGACTTTTGTCTTGCCACTGGATTTCAATAATTCTGGAAGGTAGAATGATGCCAATGATTTTGTGCAACTCTGCCTCACTTAAATTCAATTCACACACAAGTTAGGACATCATCTCATGGATCATTGATCCTTTTTGGGGGAAAAAAAGACAAACAACATCAGCTGGCATGATTAACAATGGTTATATCAAGATTTATCAGATAGATCATAGGTTTTTAAGGACAAGAGGGACTTTACAGATCAGTTAGTCAAATTTCATTTTATTTTATTTTTAAGGAAACTGAGGCTCAGAAAGGTGAGCTAATTTGTCCCAAGTCCCCCCTATGTCACACATATGTCAAAATTAGGATTAAAGCCAAGGTCCAAATATTCTTTTTTTTTTTTTTCTTTTAGTTTTGATCTACTGTTTAAGCAAAATGAGCATAAAAGAATCTGGGAACAGAAGAATAGATTCTGCAGAGTGAATTCTGCCGGAAGGTCCAAATATTCTAAACCTAGTGTTCTTTCTTTTACAGCATGTTGTCACTCAATTTTGCTATGCTAATGAAAAAGAACAAAATATGCCATTTTGGCCTTATTACCACACTCTAATCACCTGTGCTAACTGACTATCCACATCAAAAATATGAAGTAGAATGAATGTTTCCCAGTGGGGTTTTTCTCTAATCATAACAATTACTTGCCAAAAAACAGTAATATATACAAAGTGACCCAATGATTGATCAAATTCTTCTCTGTGATGTTTAAAGATTTCAGAAGAATGTCTCTTGCCACCAGAACTGTTAGAACTGATCCTGGGTATGTTTTAAGTATCCCTTAGGATGGGCACAAAATGCAATCTAACTCACCTTCAAAAAACAAAACCCTTCATCTTCTTAAAGTTATAGACCAATAAATTTAAAGAACAGTTCTTCATTACTTTGTGTCACTATTTTTTACACATGAAAGAATTGGATTTGAAAAGCCTATATATAGAGAGAGATAGATATATTTAAATATATCTATATAGATATATTTAAATCTCTCTCTCTCTCTCTCTCTCTCTCTCTCTCTCTCTCTCTCTCTCTCTCTCTCTCTCTCTCTCTCTCTCTCTCTCTATATATATATATATATATATATATATATATATATATATATATATATATATATATATATAATGCATGAAAAATAAGTAGTTTTTAGACCCAATTATTCTTTTACTGCTTACTATAATATCTTTTTTAGATCACCCATAAAAACAATTAAGATCTGGGGCTGTGTAGAACTTACTCTATTATTTTAAGACTCAAAGAGAAGAACTCAAGGATCAAAGAAGGGAAGAAATAAGCATTTGTTAAGCTATATGCCAGATACTATGCTAAGTGTCTTATAAAATATATCATTTGAGACTCAAAAGAAATGGATATTAATACTACCCTCATTTTATAGTTGAAAAAACTGAGGCACTTAGGGGTTAAATGGCTTGTCCAACGTCACATAGTTACCAAGTGTCTGAGGTCACATTTGAACTCAAATTGTCCCTGATCTGAAGCCTAGTACTCAGCCACTATGCTAGTTGGTACCCTCTAACAATCTCCCTGTAATTCCCAACCTATTAGGGCTTCTTTATTATATTAGTATATTATTATACCTAAATACTTTTTATACTCCAACATGTGTGTGATGTCATCAATGCAGATAGCATCACCTTTCAACAGTACAATCAGAAAACTATCCACACTTTTCATATCCTAATCAGTTCTTGTTTATATCCTCCAATAAAAACTTTCATGGGTTGCATGGGAATGGGGTTTGGGAGATATAGTTCTAGTCACTCATCTCTTTGATGATCATCCTTATACTCAACTCTGATGCTATGGATATAATCAGATAGAGCAAGAAAGATTTCCAAATCGATATTTCATTAGTGTCATCTCTAAGTAAGTTATATTCTAGCTTCTCTCTTTTAATTTAACATTTAAAGAATTTAGTATAATTATAGTTAAGCACTTATATTAAGCAATTATATTTATATATACTCTATGCAATATTCTCTTCAAAAAAATTTATTGATTTAGTTACCTGAAGGAACAGGAAACAGCACAGGGTGAGAATGCAAATATTTTACAGAAAAAACTCATTCAAATAAGTCATCAATAGCAGCTCTGCTTAAAATCAGCTATTCCAAAGGAGCCATAATGAGATTCTTCTATGTTCAAGATGGTCAAATGATAATATTTGCCTTAAATATTTTGGGACTAGTTTCCAGGCTTTTTTCCCCCCCCAATTCAATTTGATAAGCATTTGTTATATATCTACTGTGTTCAAGACTACTTTGCTCAAGACCACCAGGATGACCTGATTCAAGTCCACCCTCTGACACATATTGACTGTGAGAATCTAAGAAAATCACTCAACTTTTTAAGAAACTCTTTAAGACTGCTATTTACAGAACAGATACTAACCTGTACTGGCAGAAGAAGTTTCTTGCTAGAAGTTCCCTGGATGAATCCAATCATAAGTCTAGTTCCTATACCTATTCCTATGATTAAGACACCAAAAATGTAAAAAAGCAAAATTTAAAACATCCCAGTTCTCAGATTGTTTATTTTCTGTTGGGAGGATGCCATATGTTCTAGAGAAATAAAAATAACATAACTTGAGGAAGGAAGGAGTAGCAGTAACTAGAAGTGTTTTAGGATCATAAATATTAGAGATGGAAGGGACCTTAGAATTTATTTAATTCAACCCCAGCATGCACGTCAGGCCTAGCAATGGATTAAGAAAAAGTACACAAAGAACTAAGAAGATAAACAGGAATATACCTCATTCAGACTAATCTTGATAATTCAGATTCAATATTTGAGCAAAAAGAATCACTTATAGACCAACTAATAGTTAATAAAAATAAAAATTCAACATAGAAAGGATATTCAGCAAAGTTACAACATTGATTTAGTGGGATGAAGCTTCCCTGGTTCTTTGTTGACCTTGTTGATGTGTACTGTTTAGAGGCAATGTCAAACCTGAAGAAGGAACTCCTGACTTCTTATTTACTTTTGTATTCAGGTCATCAGGAAACTATGTCTTTAGTGTTCTGGGCCAATTAAAACTTAAAGAAAATTTCAGTATCTTGAAAATCAGATTCTTTAGCATATGGTTATTCTTACCATAGTAGTTTTTGAGGGGATAATCAGGTTATCATGAGCATACATGCTCATGCATGGACATACACCCACCCCCCACACACACACACAAATAGAAGAAGCATTAGTGGAAGAACCTGAATTCAATAGAGTGGAGGTTCTGAGGGAAAAGTAGCAAGCAAGCTCAGTAACCTGAGAGATAAGATGATAGGGATGTGGAAGTAGAAGAAAATGTTTTTGGCTAAGAAACTGAGAATCAGAGAAATTAAAAAAGGAAGAGATAGAAGTTACCAAGCTATAAGATGGGCAAAATTATAAGGATCCTGAAAATTTTCTCACAATCATCAGGGAAGAAAGGCAATAGAAAAAGTAAATAATAAATTATAAGGTCCATGGGAGACTGACTGAACTCTCACTCAGTGCCAAATTAGTATTTGTTCTCCATTACCTTTGTCTTCTGCTCCTTTTCAGATGGTTATTGCTCTATTTTTGTTTCTCATATACCTTTTTTACATATCATTCAGCTTTCTTAAACTATATCCAATCTTTTTGTAAGGGAATAGAATATGAAATCAAAATATATGAAATACATTAACTGTGATATATTCTTTTAGGTCAATTCAGCTGATACCACATGATAAGGATCTCTGGAAGCACATCCCTAAAGAAAGAACACAAGGAATTTAAACAATTGTGTGTCTACAAGTAGGACAACAATAACAAACTTTTGCATCTTTTTCTTTTTTGGTCTGAGTAACTCCCCAAAGTATAACAAAAATCAAAAAAGAAACAAGATAAATTCACTCCTGTTGCTCTCTTCCTGCAGAGCATTAATAGGTTTTAGAAATGAAATTGTTTTATTAATTTGATTAAGTTGAAGGAAAATCTGAGGCTTATGAATAATTCAGGCTTTTGTCAGAGCTTTGAAAACCATATGTAAAGCACTGTTATACCTCAAAAGAGTTTGCAAGTCAACCCCACGTTTAATTTTCAATAACACTGATTTATAGTTTTATAAAGAAAAATAATAAATATAATGAATTACCCCCCTATATTTCCTGATCTCAGTCACTATGAAATAACTGCTGTAGTTTTACATTTCCAGTGTGAAATATTAAATGCATAAATCAAAACAAAATTATTTTTCATCTAGAAAGGGAGACTGGGTTCTGAAACTGTCAAATTCATTTTGTTTTAAAATGAATGTTTTAAAGGGGGAAAAAAAACCCACTGAGTCTCAAATAGTTCTCAAAGAAACAGGAGCCTGCATTTTAATATTTTGCTTATGATGGTATAAATGACAGGAAGAATGCATAACAGAAGATTAAGAAAGTAGCAACCCCAGTCTTCTTGGTGCAAAAATGAGTCATTTTCCTTTCTTGCTTCCTTTCCCATGGCATTGCTTTTGTTCACAATTGTTTTATTCTCATTTCCCATCCAGAGATAAGTGTCTCCCACAATATGAAGCTGTAGTGCCACCAGACTGGCATTTTTGTTATTCAAATGTTCTCTTACCGACACAACTAAGTAATCATGCAATGAAGAGTACATTATCAAACAAGAATAAGCCAAGAGAGATACAGATTTTCAAATGGGCATAAGCAGATTCATTTATTTTTACATCTTCTGAGCTTCATCCTAAAGTTTCGAAGGGAATGAGAAACAGTCTTTTGCATCCTTGATTAAAAAGAGTAAATCTAATTATAAGGATTCATTATAACATTTAAATACCTTTCAGCTCTCTGAGCACTCAACATTCAATAACAGGAAGCTTTCAAAAGAAGTGATGGAGGCTGAATACTAAAAAATGTGAGTGTATTTGTACAAAAGAATGAGGCTGAGCCAAAAGACCAAAAAGAAAAATGGAACCCACCTTAAAACCAAGATATTAAAAAGCTTGATTCAACCATAAGTTAAAAGACTCTGTTTCTAAGCTAGAAGAGATGAATTTTAAACAGTATTTTTCACATCCAATTTACTCAGCCCCTTATAGCCAGGGTTTTTAACCTGATTATTATTATTGTTATTGATGATGATATATAGACATATTTAAATGTAATTGGTTTCTTTTCTAACTATTTGTTTTTTATTTTATACATTTATTCTAAGGAGTCCATTATCTTCTCCAGACTAGGAAAGGAATTCATAACTTAAAAAGATTGTTCCCTTCTTTACATGATTCACAAGTATCCTGTGCACATCCCCAGCTGCCCAATAGACATCTTGAAGTGGGCATCTTCTATCTTAAACTTAACATGTCCAAAACTGAACTCATTGCCTTTCTCCCCTAAACCTTTCCTTCTTCCTAACTTCCATACTGCAGTTAAGGTACCACCATTATCCCAGTCCTATAAACTATGAATCATCCTTGACTCTCAACACCCTTATTCAGTTATTTCTATCTCCAAAACATTTTTTTTCAACCTGTACCCCTACAACCCTGATTCAGGTCCTTATCCCCTCATGTCTGAGCTCCTGCAATAGGCTTCTAGCTATTCTTCCTCCATTCCATTTAAACTCATTTGTCAAAAAAGATCTCCCTAAAATCAGTTCTGACCACATCCCCCCAACTCTTCTCAATAAATTCCTATGTTTCCTTATTATCTTTAGTGACAAATATGAAAAAAGAATCTGCTTGGCTTTTAAAGACTTTCACAACTTGATCCCTTTCCAATATCCTTACACTTTACACTCCTGCACAGTTTTGTCTTCTGGAAAATGCCTTTCCCTGTCCTTTTTAATCTAAATGCCTTCTCTCTGAGACTACAGCCAATTTATCCTGTACAGATCTTGTTTGCATATAGTTGCATTTTGTTCTTCCCCTTAGACTGAAATCCTTGAATGCATGGGCTACTTTTTGCATTTCTTTGTGTCTCTAGCTCTTAGCACAATATCTGGCACATAGTAGGCATTTAATAAAAAAACATTCAACATGTTTTGGAAAGAATTAATGAACAAAATCAAATAAATTTATGTTTGGTAACCCTTCTATCAAATAGCTAGATGGTTCAATAGATAAAGCTCTGGGCCTAAAGGAGGAAATGGAATAGTAGAATGTTGGTACTGCAATCAGGAAGACCATCTTCCAGAGCTTAAATCTGGCCTCAGACATCAGTTGTGTCACACTGGACAAGTCACTTAACCCTGTTTACCTCGGTTTCCTCATCTATAAAATGAGCTAAAGAGGAAATAGCAAGCCATTCCAATATTTTTGCAAAGAAAACCCCAAATGAGATCACAAAGTCATGAGTGAAAAATAGCTGAACAACAAAAACCTTGTGACTAAAGATCTATTCTTCTATTGGAAGAAAATGAAATTTGGCTGAATAATGATAATACACTTCAACTATAAACCATTTGTTTTCATCTTTGCAAAATGTGTTTAAATACCTGAAGAAACATACAATTTTAAAGAACAAAACTACTACAAGACTGAAATTGTTATATATAAAAGATGATATAAAAATAATTCTCAACTGTGGAATTCATAGATTTTCAGAAATTATATGGCTCTTATGGGATAAAAATTATAGAATTTAATGTATTTTTATGTTTAGAAAATCACAACATATGCAGAAATCTCAGGAAACAAGTTATCTTGAAAGTTCTAAAATTATAAATCATGGAAGACTTCTAAAAACTACATTATATGCTATACCAGAGGTATCAAACACAAATCTGTAGGTTGTGTTCCCTGTAACATTTCTCTGTCTGACCAGAACTAGATTAGAAGTAATTGGGAATTAGTTAACAAAATAGTTAAAAATATAATAAAGCATACACAACACTAGTAAATGGTTTTCTAAGGGATCCTGATGCATGATTTATTGCCCCCATCTCTTTTTTGAGTTTAATACCATTACCTATACTCTAGGATTCCAGAGTAGACTAGGAAATTTCAAAATAGCAATTACTGTCAATTGAAAACAATAATGGATAAAATCAATATTTTAACAGTAATTATAAGTGCTAATATCTAATTATATTTAAACTTCTAAAAGTTCTGATACTGTTACTTTAAAGTTTCTATAATCTCATTGATATAGGTACTTCTACATTGGATCAGATGATAAAGAAGTTTACAGTGTATCTATATCTGTCATCCTATGTGACCCTTGTCCATATCTTCCCATCAAACTGAAAGAAGAGTTCCATTCAAAGTTCTGAGAACCTTCTTTTAGATTTCTTGACATCATGTGGTCAGTATAAGATTTCACTAGATACCTCTTTCACAATTTTTTCTTTCATACATTTCTCTAATGACTTCTTTGGGACTAATAAAAGTAAACATGGGGGCAGCTAGGTGGCACAGTGGATAGAGAGCACCAGCCTTGAATTCAGGAGGACCCGAGTTCAAATATGATCTCAGACACTTAACACTTCCTAGCTGTGTGATCCTGGGCAAGTCAGTTAACCCCAGCCTCAGGGAAAATAAATAAATAAAAGTAAACATGTTGGTGAACCTTCATGAGTTAAAGTTTTGAGAGGATACAGATTTATAGAGTTTCTTGAACTTGGGCTAACTTTGGCTGGGGGACAACTGAGCAGGTTGGAGAGTGGCCCCAGTTGCAAAATGTATATCTTTTTTGTGTAAATGTATAAGTATTAGCATTGCCTCTTTTCTTCCAGCATCTACACACCTAAGGTTATTAAAAATGCAGAACCCTATTTTGATTTTTTGAAATCACTTAAAAATTTTAGTGAAAATGTCATAGAAAATAAAATTCAAAGAAAGGTTAATATTCAAGCACCAAACTTTTGGGTTCTGCAAAAATCAAGTCCAATAGATATTCTATATAAACAAAGGATTTGAAGATGGGGATGTTGCCATAGAGAAAAGTAAAAAGAAGACTCCAAAGAAAAAAATTCAGAAAGTCTGGAGCAGTTGATTGCATTCATGCTGGGAAAACTCAGCTGGGTTCCAATGTGATTACCTATATGATCACAACAGTATGTGTTTTTGAGGGTACCAGGAGAGTAAGGGGAAAATGTGTGAGGAATAGGCATAAGAGAAATTTGTCAGACTCTGAAACAAAGAGTAAAATTATTTGGAGTTAAAAGCTAGTTTCAAGGTTACTACTGGCTATTTATTTAGGTAGCTAATGGTTTCAAAACTAAGTCACTCTACTGAACTGATCTTCCATTTGTGACACAGAAACCACATGGCAAACCAAAGCAGTGGGCCTGGTAATTTTGAGTCAGTTACTAAACAACAGATGTGTATTTTGGCCTATAGTCCCTAGCTGCTATAATTTGAGGGGCACTGGACCAAAAATATTTTCCTCTATTATTTATTTGTGCTAGAATTCCATCATTAAATATTCATTCTATTGGGGCCCAAAGGTTTTTAGGTCTTTGAGAAATCTTTATTAAAATGTGAATGCTCTTGGGAGGGGTAACAGTTTAATCTATTTTCAGCCTACACTTAAAGGATAGCAGGAATTAATTGACAGCTAGATGAAATAAGGGGAGTTGGGAGAAGGGGCAGTAAAAGAAAGATTACTAGAAGGTGAAGAAGCAAATTTTAGCTATTTGACAGTTTTCTCTAGGGCTCTCTGGAGGACATGCACGAAGTGGAGCCTGGAGTAGTTGGGGGAAATAGCACTAAAATCAATCAATCAACAAGACTTTATTAAGGGACTCTGTGCCAGTCACTATGCTAGACCCAGGAGATAAAAAGATAAACATCAAACAGTCCCTATTGCCCCACTCACACCCCTATGCATAGCCCCCAGGATCTGTAAGCCAGAGTAGAGATTTGGGGTAAATAAATCAAGTCAGGGAGATAAAAAGTGAAGGTGCAGATAGCCTTTTGGAGTTTAGGCACACTCACTAAATAGCCAGTGACAGTGATTAGGCCCTGGGTGTCCAGGTGGATCTTAGCAGAGAAAGCCTGAAGCACTGTTAGGATTATAATACTCCCAGGGGGCAAGCAGGAAGAACTCTAGAGGTATCTACTCTACTTCTTTTGTTCTTAAGTAGATCTTTTGTTCAAGTATAGCCCCACCCTGGTGAAAGTCTCTAGAAACCCCCACCTTTACTTATCCAATCAAAAAGTCATGTTATGATGTCAGACCCAGGAGGTTATATTTCTCCTTCACTAACTCTCTTTTGGGATTAGCCTGCACACACTTCCTCTCATCCCTACACCCCCTTTCACTTCTTGGTGTCTTTTACCTTGTTATAGCTAATTCTTTTAGCTAAATCTCTTTTAGGGTTAGACCACCAGTAATTGGTGTAATCTCCTAAAATGTTCTATGCATTTAGCTTGCCAAGCAATGGCACACCCCTACCTTAAGGCAGATTCTTTTAAATGGAGTCTTCCTTCTGAGTAATTGGGAGTTCTAATAGGGTACTTGTTTTTTCTCCAGTTAATTGTTGATTTTTAAAACCTCTTCCTTGCTAACTCTGGTGTTTTATTTCACATAATAAATAGCATTCCTTTATAATCTGATAGATGGCTAGTTCACAGTTCCTCCATGTAGTGAACTGAATTTCTATTATGCTATAGTATCTATTTTACCTCTTCAGCAGGCTCCAGGCCTGGAGAAGGTAAGAGCCAAGTACTAACAGCTGGTGACACCACTTAAGGTCTCATGCAGAAGGTGGTCCTGGAGGAGCTTTGAAGGAAAACAGAATTTCAAGAGATGGTGATGAGGGAGAGCATTCCAGCTTGTGCAAACAACAACAAGAAGTTAAAATGTAATGTTGTGATTTACACTCAGGCCCCGCAGTCCTCTATCGGGTGCAGATGGCTTTCTCCATCACAAGACCATTGATTGGTACTGGCCGGAATCACCTTATTGTTGAAAACAGCCACATCCATCAGAATTGAACATCACATAATCTTGTTGTTGCCGTGTACAATGATTTCCTGGTTCTGTTCATTTCACTCAGCATCAGTTCATGTAAGTCTCTCCAGGCCACTCTGAAGTCATCCTGCTGATTATTTCTTATAGTACAATAAATATTCCATAACATTCATATAACATAACTTTTTCAGTTGTTCTCCAACTGATGGACACCCACTCAGTTTCCAGTTCCTTGCCAGTAGAAAAAGGGCTATTATTTGCACATGTGGGTCCCTTTCCCTCCTTTAAGATCTTTTTGGAATACAAGCCCAATAGAAACACTGCTGGGTGAAAGACAGTTTGATAGCCTTTTGGGCATAGTTCAAAATCGCTCTCCAAAATGGTTGGATCAGTTTACAACTCCACCAATAATGTATTAGTGTTCTGGTTTAAGGAATGAATTTCTAAACAGCTTTACTATGAGTTGAGATTTAAAGGACCAGTGGGATTTCAGTAAGTGAAAAGGGAGAGGAAGAATATTCTTTGAGATCACCAAGTGAAATAGTATACAGCAAAAAGAAGAGGACCCAAGACAAAATCCTGGGGCACACTAATGATTATCAAGTGTCATTTAGATGAAGATGTAGCAAAAGAGACAGAGATGAAGAAGGTAGATAACTAGGAGGGAAACCAGAAGAGAATAGTATCCCAAAAACCTAGAGAGAAATTAGTATCAAAAATTAGTATCTTCTCTATGAAGAGGATGATCACCAATGTCAAAAGTTACAGGAGTCAAAGATGAAAATGAAGAAAATGCTATTAGATGTAACAAATCTTGCCATTGTATAATAGGTTTAGATTGTATAATAGGTTAGAAATCAGAAAAGAGTGAGAAGATAAGCAATGGGGCCACCTACTATAGATGACCTTTAAGGATTTTGATAATTATAAGAAGTGGAAGAATCAAAGAAAAATTTTTTGAGGATAATGTAACACTATAATATAAATGTTATTATTATCCCCATTTTACAGATAAGATAAGTCAAGTGATTTGCTTAGGATCACTTAGCTAAGTATCTGAAGTAGGATTTGAACTTGTCTTATTGAGACTTCAAATCCTGTACCTTATCTATTTCATCAACTAACTGCCTGATCTATCTAGAGAATTCAAGAGTGAGCTATAAAATTAATTCTAACAGCCACATCAGAAAAGTTACAAAGTATAAAGTAAATCCACATTAAGTCACCAGCGTCTTTCTATTACAAACAAAACATAATGGAAAAACATAGAAAGAGAAATTCCATTCAAAATAACCACAGAGTTTGTGAAATATTTGAAGTCTGTCTAACCAAATAAATGTAAGAATTATGAGAATAATAAGAATACAATTATAAACCATTCCGTATACAAATAAAGACAGAGCTAAATAAATGGAGAAATATTTATTATTCATGGGAGGGCCATACAAATATAATTCTAAAATTATAATTATAAATAAAAAAATTATAATAGTACCTAAATTAATTTATTTATTTAATGCCATGCCAATCAAACTATAGAAACATTATTTTATAGGCCTAAAAGATCATGTGGAAGGAAAAATTCAAGAATTTGAAGAGAAATGGTGAAGAAAAGATTGGAAAGGAGATTTAACAGTATCATATCCAAAACTATGATACCAGTCAGTTATCATAAAAAAACAGTTTGGCATTTGTCAAGTAACTGAGAGGTTGATCAGTGGAACAGATTATATACATTACACATACAAAAGAAAATGAACATAGTAGCCTATTGTTTGATAAACCTAAAGGCCTGGATACTGAGGTTAAGTTACTAAGGTTAAGTACTTACTATTCAATGAATTGTCAAGAGAATTGTTAATTACTGTGGCAGAAATTAGATATGGACCAACAACTCAACACTACATTCCAAATTAAACTCCAAATAGCTTCACAGTATTAAAAAATTAAACAAGCAAGTAAGAAAATATGGATAGGTAAAAAAAAAAATCATCACTAAACAAGGTAAAGAAAGGATCACATATAGAGAAATGAACATTCCAATCCACTCTGAGGTTTTACTTCACATCAGATTGTCAAAAAAAAAAAAAAAAAGATAATTGTTGGAAGTGCTATAGGAGAACAGGGACACTAATGCATTGTGAACTTATTGAACAAACTAAAATATAATTAAGAACCATATTCAAAAAGTCATTAACCTTTGATCAATATTACTAGTTGAAAGAGCCAAAGAGATCAAAGAAAAAAGAAAAGTATATATATATATATATATATATATATATATATATATATATATGTGTGTGTGTACAAAAATATTTATAGCAGGTTTTTTTATTATATTGAGGCACTAAAACTATGAGAATACTGATCAGTTGGGTTATAACTGAACAAATACTGGAATATAAACGAATATTATCATCATGTGAAATGCCAAATGGATGGTTTCAGAGAAACTTGAGAAAATGTAGACAATGAGGTAAAGTGAAAAGCAAGAAAAGAACTTATACAATAACAACAACATTGTAAAGAAAAATAATTTTGAATCTGTAATTTAATGATCGACTACAATTTCAGAGACATAATGATAAAGCATGACCTCCTGACACATCTTGGTAATAGAATTAAGGTGTCAAACAGGGACATACATTCTTGAATAGAGACAATTAAGGAATTTGTTTTGCTTAACCATAACCTACTGCTTTCAAAGGAAATTTTTGTTTTCCCCCGTTTTTCCATTTGGGATGTGAGGAAGGACAGCTAAACTAGTCATAAGTAAGGAAAGAAAGGAAGAAAAAGAAAGATGGAAAGGAAGGAAGGAAGAAGGGAGGAAAGAAGAAAGAGAGAAGGAAAGGAAGGAGAAAGAGAGACGAGAGAAAAAGGGAAGGGAAAGGAAAAGTAAGAACAAAGGAGAGGGAAGAACAGTAATTAAAGCTTTTTTTTCTTTAAATGAATAGAAAAAGAACAGAATGGAGACCAGAAAACATGTAGGAAAATATACACTGAATTTATTATATGTTTTTAAATGAAAAACAAGCTTTACATAATAGGGATTTGCAGTTTTATGAGCAATCCTCTTTTTCTGTCCTACAGCATATATGGAAATTATCATTTTATTTTGTGTTTATTAAGTTCAGATTTTTTAAATTAAAAAATAGGATTAAATGACATGTTTCTTAAGTACAGGCCAAAAAAAAAAAAAAAAAAAAAAAAAACCTCAACTAAATTTAAGCTTAGAACTGTTTTTGCATTTTTTTTTTTTTAATGGTTTGTGCATTTGGTACATTCTCACTTATTAAAAACTGCTACAGATCTGTGAAGTTAAGGTTGGAAAGTCAACAGAAAAATGCTAAGGATGACTAAAAGTGGTTTTGTGCGTGTATGTGTTGTTGTTTTTTTGTTTTTTTTTTAAGTTTGTTCAGAGAAAGAAGATGAATAAAGATATGGGCTCATTGCTTGGGGCAAATGGTAAAAACTCAACAGAGACTTGCATTTAAATTTTATGGCAATGAGACTAAACCTGATGGTTCTTTTGAAGTCTCTTCATCTATAAAATGAAACCTTAGACTTCTTTTAAAGGGGCATGTTCTATGTTGTACATAGAAGTAATACTTACTGAAAATAACAGTTATGTGAAGGTGGAAAGTAAATAAGAGTTTTTTCTATTTTTAAATCCTCTGACTATTATACCAGTGGATCTTTTCCTAAATGGGATCAAAGATTCTAATCAAAGTTTAGAAGTGAAGATAGATGTTCTTAGTTACAAAAGAAGCAAGAAGAAAATAAAGGAAAGGTAGTTGGAAAGATAGTAGGCACTAAGGGAAGATAGAATTATTTAACATTTTTGTTTTCATTTTTTCTACCAAAGAGAATAATCTTAAACTAGGAAGCACTGAACAAAAATAGCATACAGAAAATTGAAATCCAAAATGAGTAAGATATAAGAATACCTAACTCCCCTCAATGAGTTTAACCCTGAAAAACTATATCCAAGGGTACAGAAAACATTTATATATGAATTTATAGTCTGCAACTTGAAGAAATTGGTTGAATCAAATATAATGTCAACTCATCCATCATTGTTCATTATATTGCTTTACAATTCAGTACTGACCTGGGGGTCTTTGTTATTTGCACCTGTAAAAAGCTGTCACTTTTCTAATCATCTTAATTGCTATGATATCATCTTTCCAAAGAAACCCTAGTATCCAACTTTCCTGGCCTTTTTGTTTTGCTCTGCTTAGATCACAGTTTGTACCTTAACTCTCTTCCCAAGAAATGGTTGCCCATCTTTTGATTGCATTTGACAGTAATATAAAAAATAAAAGAAACACTCCTGGTTAGATCACAAGAGAAATATTCTGTATCCCATATTTAGAAAGCACATGGATAAGCTGGAATGTTAGGATTTATTGGATTACTAGGTTTATTAGAATTTTTAAGAAAGATGGTGAAGAAACTGGCAGTAAAGATCAGTTTTGCCAGTAGTCCAATCACAGCTTTTAAAACATACCCAAGGAAAAATGACAAAGAAAACTAAAGAGAAATGGAAATAAGCTTCTCTTAGTTTAGGACTCTCCAAGATTGAATATTTCCTAAGGGTATTTTGAATAGAAACAAGACTGGGAAAGAGGAAGTCAGATTTAAGTTAGAGAACTAAAGCCTGCAGGATCTCCATCCTTTTGTTTATCCCTAGCACCACCAGTATCAGAGATAGATCCTATCACTGTTCAGGGAAACAGTGGCAGGTCAAGCTTACTTGAAGTCCAAGAAGTCTGAATCCAGAGCCCCCAATATGTTATATGGAGTCATAGCAGGGCAGTATAGCACTCAGGCAGTTCCAGCATTGGAGAACTCTACAAGAGGGTCCAATCTCATATTCTTACTAGGGCTATCAGTTTATCCTCCCCCCATGCCTAGACCATTGAAATACCCTGTTCATTGTTCTTCCCACTTCAAATCCTCTCCATTCTATCTTTCCCTCAGCATGCAAATTAATCTTCCTAAAACATAAGTCTGACTAAGACATCTCCACCCTCATTCAATGAACAGCAACAGCTTACTATTACCATGAACATCAAATATAAAATCTTCCATCTGACTTTCAAATCCCTTCTTAATCTAGTCTCTTCTCTAGTATTCTTATACTTTATTTCCCTATACAAACTCATGGTTACAGTGACTCTGGACTCCTTTCAGTACTTCACATATGACACTATGATTCCCTAATTCTGAGCATTTTCACTAAATGTAGCCTATTCCAGGAATGCATTCCCTCTTCATTTCTGCTTCCTGGCTTCCCTGGCTTCCTTCAGATATCATCAAAATCCTATCTTCTACAAGAGACTTTTTCCCAATAGTCCTTCAACTTAGTGCCTTCCCTCTGAGACTATTCCAGTTTAATATATATACACACATATATATGCATATATAGATATATTATTTGTACATAGTTGTTAGCATGTTTTCTTCCCCATTAAAATATAAGCTTTTTTTTTTTTTTGTATCCTCAGCACTTGATAGTAGGAAGTATGACTAAAGTAAACATCCAAATGTTTCCTGCAGGATCCCAGAGCACAGGGTGTTTCTGCAAGAAGACAGAGAAGGACAAATGTCAAAACTCATGTTAGGCCACTAGGAAATACCCAGAAGCACAAGATACCAGCAGAGGAGCCTCTTCCTAGACTTCCAAACCAGAAATGTAACCTCAATAGCCACCATGTCGCAAAGTATGGCCTACCAATCCCATCCAAGAATGTGACCTTAACATAAAATCCAGAAACCAAAGGACCAGATATAAGTAAAAAGAATAAAATGGCAGGCATAATGAAGAAATATTACTACTTAAGAGAAACTCATGAAATGACTTTAGTTCATCAAAATAGTCACCTTTAGTCATGGAAATGGTGATTATAGCAGATGACTGGTATAATCCATAGGTAATACTTATACATTATATGTTTGGCTTTTATTTTTTTAATCTCCATCCTTTAAAAAAATAAAGATAACTTTTGTGAGTGGAAGGACATTTTGAATAAGAAACACTTCTTTTCTCAAAATTACTGAGAAACAGTAATAGATACTCAGAATCATGTCTACCCAGAAGCTAATTAATTAATTTATGGTTTCTACCACTACTAACCTCCTACTCTAATGTTTAATTATGACACACAATTGGCTGTGGTTTTTCAAAGATTATTTCCATGGAATATATCTATCATATGTTATAAAAGGGAAAAACTTTAATTATGCACCCAATGATGGAATGCATGTTTGTCATTTGATAATAATTTTGAAGAGACTCATCCCTACATTATTACATGATGGATTTTTTTTCCTACTCAAAAAGATCATTTACTAACATATCGAAAAATTTGTGTCTGTTTTGGCAGAGGAAGTACTTACAATGATGAAATCACTACTCCTTGAAATATTGAAATTAAAACTGCTATCACCTGGTTTCTCCCTCTTTCCACTTGTCATTGTATTGATTGATTGAAACATCTTGCTTTTACATTGTAGTCATTTCATAGCAAACTCCCAAAGAAGAAATAATACCTCAACTAGCACAGATCAATTTGTTAATGTATCACCTTGATCTCAAAACATTTGTATTAATGGAAGCATGAGAGGTCCAGACCATATCAAATTTTCAGGCGAAAGAAAGTTCAATGCAAGATTTATAGGCAATGGTAATATAGAGCAGTGATAATATAGAGGATTTTTTTTTTTCCAGAAATGACCCTGAATGGACAACAAAGATAAAAGTCACTATGATTTTGCCTCTTGCCTCTTCTCTCCTGAGAGAGGAAGTACAAGAAAGATGGACAAATCGGTTAAAGTCTGCAGTCTTTTTCATCAAAGAAAATGTTAATTGATTCAAGAGATTGCCATATAATGTTTTCAGAATACTCAAAATATTTGTAATCCTTCTTTTGTAAACAATAAAATTTAAGCATTAACTATAATTCTTTGCAAAAAGTATTTCTAGTGTTCAAAAAAGGATTATGCAGGCAGTAGTGACTTCCTTCTTAAGGAAGTTAAAAACTATTGCAGAAATTTTAACTTGCTGTTGATTATAAAATCAGAACAGCTTCTATAATGTTTAGTCAAAACCTTATTGACGAAAATCTGACCTAAAGTCTGTAGATGTGGATCTTCCCTAAAATTACTAGAATTCTACTTTTGCTAACGGATGAAGACATGATTGTGAAAAGAAGATTATGAGCCATAAACCTGTCTATTTGAGGGAATGACACTGAATAATATGAAAAGAAGGAACCAGTTCCACAAATAATTATTAAATTATTAAAAAACAGTGATTAATACCAACAAGGCTAAGTGTAAGTCTTCAAACCCAGCCTCTTCATAGAATCACAATTTAGGATTTCAATTTGATATGATTAACTTTTGCAGATACTTTTGATTATCTGAAATTTCCATTTCTTATGTTTGTTATACTCATCTATGTTGCAAAGGATGAGTTGATAATTAATGGATAATTCACTGAATAAAAGCAACTAAAATTATGCATAGCATTTAGGAGCACTCCCTCTTGACAGGGAGCCAGTATTGGCACACCCCTTAATCCCAAACCAACCACAACTGTCTGAGTCTGATCAGAGAGCATCATTGTCTATCATACCTTAAGTACATTGCCAACATTAAGAGTCATAAGTGGATTTAAATTAATAATGCTGGATATGAGTAAGGAAATCAAAACCGAGACTGATTCCTGACAAAGAATAGAGTATTTGTATATAACCTCACTTTAGTCTTTCATTAATTTCAGAGAAGTGTTTGTCACTCATCTGTTAAATGGGACTTCATGTTGCAAACAAGCATTAGTCTTAAAGTCATGCCCCCATGAAACTTAAATCAAACAAATATAAAACCTTTATAGATATGGAGCTTTTGTGACCCTAAAGAATACCAACTAAGGGTGGCAAACTATTGATAGGAATTTTAGTTCTGACCTTCCTAGTAGGAAACAATTCTTGTACTGTCTTTGCAAACTTAAGTCAACATGGCTTCTGACGCCATAGAATTTTTTTGAGATTACTGATGGTGATGGAGAAAGGATGGGCAACCCTTACATTTAATGCCTTAGCATTGCTAGAGACTCAACCGTGTTTCAATATCATGGGGCAAAAAACAGGTTTTTACAATATATATCAAGGATCTAAGATAATTTCAGTTGTTAGGGGGTGTATGTGGGGGGAGACAGAGAAAGACAGAGACAGAGAGACAGAGACAGAGAAATACAAATCTTTTCTTTGGTAAGGGAAACAACTCTTTAGACCATTCCAGGTGAATTCAGTGCATTTACATTTTAGCCCCAATAAATACATATCCATCATCAAATTAGGAGACAGAAAGGCCATACCTTGGCTCTGGAATTAGAAGACTTTATTCACATCCAATTTCTGATGTTTACTATTCACGTGACCTGAATAAATCATTCAGTCTCCTTTGGTCTCAGTTTCCTTAATTGTATAATGAGTGAATTGGACTAAATCACCTATGAGATTCCTAATAATTCTACATTTAATTTCCTATGATAGATTCAAAGTCCAGACATATACATGGGACCAAAATGAAAGAGACAGTGATTGTCACTTTGTCAAACAATTGAGATTGTTTCCATTGCTTTGCATAAATATAGCAAACTGACTCAAATTTATCTTACACTTTGCTAAAAGTATCCTTCAAGCAAATATGGTATAATAGAAAGATCAAAGGACCTCTAGTTAGAAACTCTGAGATTAATCTTTTCCTGGCTGTATGACCTTACAAAAGTCTCTTCATTTCTCCAAGTCTGTTTTTATCTGTACAACTAAGATGATAATATTTGTGCTACCAACTTTATAGGTCTGAAAAACTTTCATGAAGAGAGTAAAATGTTATAATAAATATGAAAAGCAATGACAACTACTTTGTCATTTTCTTATTAATCTGCTTATATAAAAAGTTTTCCAAACCTCTGTGAACTTTCAAAAGGATAAATCACTACTATAGTAGTTTTGTACAAAATAGTTTTTGTTCTTTTGCATACTGCTCCCTCTCCAAACAATCTGAATACGAATATTGCCCACCTGGGAACCTCTCAGAAATGAATCATGCATGAAAAGAGAAATACGTCTAGTTTTATTTTATCAAATTTAAATTTTACATGAATATTTTGACAACACAATAGCACTACACTCATGATACATGTGTTCATTCTTCACATTGTATCTTTGGAAAAATCATAGAGGATTTGGCAAAACTTATAATTCTATCAAGTAATAATCAATGATCATCATCCACCAATTCTGTTCTCAGAGCATAGCCATTGTGTAGGAAAAGAATGTTTAATTTATTAATATTTGCTGGCTAATGCTTTGATATTTACAAAGGCTGGGGAACATCTGCATGAAACTTCAACAAAAAGATTAGAAAAATGAACAAGGACAGGGCAAGATGAACAAAAACCAGCTGGACTAGATCTGTGGATATGCATCTTCACTAGTGCAAGATTTCCAAGACAAAGCTATGCTGTGGCAATACCAAAAAACCATGTCAATTCAAAATGTTTTTGTCAATTTTTTGTCATTATTGTAATTTTAATGATTTTTTTCTTATTTTGAACTTAATAAACTGAAACATAAATATTTCCCTGTAAGAGGAGCAAAATAAATAGATTGCATATGAAACCATTTCCATTATGTATAGCTTATCTTTTAAAATGCATTCAGTACACATGAGATCCAGAGTTATTGTCTTTATTTTTATCTGTATTTTCCTTTGAACATTCATTTTATGTTGTGTGCAGTTTTTTAAATGCTTCATTGATGCTCTTTGTACTTTTTTCTTTGCTTCTCTTACCATAACTTCCTTTGTAACTAAAACATAGAACAAAACAAAATTCACATATTATCCATATATAAAAACATTCCATTCTTCACATCTATTGTCAAAAAATGGTTAGGGTTTTTTTTTTTTTTTGTACTTAAATGTTTAAATTGTTTATTGCATTAAATAATATTGTTAAGGATTTTAGAATTGTTTTTTCATCTTTATAAAATGTTGTAGTTGTATAAATTAGACTCTTATCTTCCTAATTCATTTTACTTCAATTCAAAGACTTTGGAAGGTTTCTCAAAAAAGTATCTTTCCCCCCATGTAATATAAAATGATCTGTTTAGGCATTTCATGATTGGGCACTCTCTTAGTTTCCAAAGACCTGCTAGAAATTATTTTTGTACATCTGAGTTCTTTTCTTTTTTTGATCTCTTTAATAGGCTTAATTGTGGTTTATTAGGACAATTTTTTTGGAAAAATTTAGTGGCATAGTTTCTAGTATACCCACATTTTCTCCAAACTGTTTCTTTTTGTCATCTTTATAATTTTGAGAAGTACAATATGGGACCTTCTAATCACTTACATTTGCATTTATTTAGTTTTTAGTGATTTGAAACACTTTTTCATATAATTTTATAGCTTAAATTTCTTCCCCTAATAATTTCAAAAATAGTGTTTAAAATAATAATAATATTTTAGCTATTACCTTTAAGTTTGTAAAGTGTTTTACATATATGTCCTATTAAATTCTTCCAACAATCTTATGAGATTGATATTATTATTAACTCCATTTTGCAGATAAGGCAACAGAACCTGAAAGAATTTAAGTGAATGGCCTAGATTGCATGTGTCTAAAGAAGAATTTTAACTCAGGTCTTCCTGGGTCTCAAGGATAGCACTCTATCCATTATGCATATCATTAACAAATAACTGCTTATTCATTTCCTTTGACTAGTTATCTATTAGGAATGGCTCATATTCTTACATATTTCAATTACTTCCCTAGATAGCTTAAATATAAGACATTTATCAGAGAAACTTGTTATGAAGATTTTTTTTTTTCTCATTTGATTGCCTTCCTCCTAATTTGAACTACATTATTTTTGGTCATTCAAAAACTTTTCAGTTTCATGTGATTAGGATTGTCTAATTTGTTTTGAATTATTCCCTCTGTATTCATAGGAGTACAACCTCATCCTGACCATAATAGGGGAAGAATTCTCTTCTATTATGGTACATGTATTGGACTAAAATACCTTGTTCCTAGTCTCAGTCATTGCCTTTAAGAGATCTAAGGGACATAATAAGAAAGAAATTTCCTGCCATTGAAGGAAGCATTAGGTTTAGACCTTCAGTCCTTGCTCTCTTTAGTAAAGGCAAAAAAGTACAGCTGCTAAAATTCCTATTGTTAGCCCTAGCCAGTAACTCAGTTCTAGGAAGAAGGAAAAAACTCCTTATCCACTGGGGCACTGAGATTTTAACACAGAGCCCTTGCTTTCTTGGGTAGAAGCAAAAATCTTACCCCCAAAGTTGTAGATTCTAATAGCTCAAGTCCCAGCCTTGCTCAGTAGCTTGTGAGCAAAAGCAAGGTACAGGTGATTTAGGCTCAGTCTATTGCTTTTTTAAGTGGTAAAGAGGGATTCTGACAGGAAAACATGACTCTAAGAGTCATTAAAGTGGATTTTATTAGTGTTACATTGATTTCACTAGGAAAGGCTGGTAGTGCATGTGAACAAGGTCAAAAGATCAGCAACAAAAGCAGCAAAATTTACAAGAGGGAAGATAGTGGAGAGAGAGAAAAGGGAATGACTATCTGGAAAAGAAGGATGACTCAGGGAAATTGGTAATGTCTGATGATGGGAGAAAAACTATGTCAAGGAACTGGCAGTGATTGTTCCACTGACTTGGGATCTGAATTAGGTTTA
This sequence comes from Sminthopsis crassicaudata, assembly GCF_048593235.1. Lineage (NCBI taxonomy): Eukaryota > Metazoa > Chordata > Mammalia > Dasyuromorphia > Dasyuridae > Sminthopsis > Sminthopsis crassicaudata. Next base: position 540,804,666 of record NC_133617.1, read on the forward strand.
TAGAAGACTATCTTTAGGCAAAATCCCTAATACTTTATATATTATATATTTATTTCAAATGGAATATTACATAAAACTCTCTGATGTGATCCAAAGATTGGTGCCTTTCTAGAGTCCAGAGAGAATATTTCTCTCCATAATAAGAGGTCATGATCTTTGAAGCTGTTATGTTCAAGGGGGCGGTCTTTTCAATTCCTTCTGCAAAAGCCTCTTTTGCTGGTGTTCACTACAACTCTGATTACATTGGTTACCAATGTTTCTCATAGGATCTCCTTGATTGGTTTCTTCTCTTTCAAGATAATTTTTGTAAGATCAGGAAAGAAAAAATCAGAAGAAATAGATAATATGTGTTTATGACAAATGCTTGTCATGGCATCAGCGCTTAATAAATAACCTATTATCATTATAATTATCACCTATCCAAGTATTTGTCTTGTGAAAGAGATCAATTGTATGATTGCTCAGTTATGGCACCACAGACTCTCATTTACTTCTGGCCAATAGTAGGCTCACCAATGTTTTACATTGAAATAGCATATCGACACTAGGTAGATCACATCTATGTGTGGTCTGTAACAGAAAAGGCAAAAATGAGAATAATATTAGGACAGGAACCTCATAGCCACTTTGCCCATTAAATATCAGTTTCTTTTTTTTTTTTTTTTTTTGGATAACCTATATTTCTGAAATTACATCAAATAGTAGTGGTAATAATAAATATACATGCTTTATCCAGATTTATTGGAATATTTTACTTGTAATCTTTCTCCATTATAATATTGGCTATTCATTTCAGATAGATATTAAATTTCATAATAAGGAAGAGTTCTTTTTTTTTTTTTTAATGATTGTTGTTTTAAGGAAATAACTACCAATAAGTCAGTCAGTAAGTATTTATTAAACACCTACTTAACACTGTTAAGTTCCCAGAGCTACAAAAGAAACAAAAAACAAAAAATACAAAAGACCCCCTACCCTACCCCCCCAACAAAGTTCTTTCCCTTAAGAGGGGGAAAAGAAAGTATTTCCCTTCTTACAAGAGAGAAAACAAGCAAATGATTATTCAAATAAGTTATATACTAAGATAAATCAGAAATCATAGAAAGTAGTTTCTAGAATTAAAAGGGGATGAGAAAGGTTTTCAGTAAAAGATCAGATTTTAGTTGGAACTTAAAAGGAAACCAGGTAAGCCAGTAGATGAAATTAGGAGGGATAATATTCCAGACATAGAATCAGAGCCAAGAGACAAAATTTCTTGTTCATGAAACAGAAAGGAAGACATTGTCAGTGAATTGAAGAGTGGCAGGAAGTAAGGTATATTGCTTTTTTTGTTTAAAACTTTTTCTATGCATAGCAATATCATATTTTTGTTATTAATATATCCATTATGTTTATGTTTCTTAATGTCAAACCAATACTTCATTCATGATGTAATTCCAATTTGTCTATAATAGATCATCTTTTCAATATATTAATACATCTTAATATATTACTGTATTATCAAAGCAAATAGTATATTCATTATTTCTATAATAATATTCATTAGTAATATTGACCCATAGTTTTCTTTCACTTTTTTGTCTCTGCCTGGTTTGGTATTAAGATTATTTTTGAATTATAAAGAAGTTTGACAAGACTTTTATAATAACTAATTTTTGCAACTAATTTGTATAGTATAATTAATTTTTTAAAATGTTTAATGGAATTCCCTTTTAAATACACATTTCCAGAGGGTTTTTTTTTTCCCTTTGATAGTTCAGTTATACCTTGTTCATTTTCTCTTTCTGAGGCTGGCTTGATTAATTTTTTTTTCTTATTCTCTTAATCCAGATGTGTTGTATTCTTATAAATATTCATGCATTTCACTTAGGCATTCAAATTTTTAGTACTTTGGTGAACAAGTCTTAATTAAATTGCCTTCTTCCTTTTTTTTTTTTTTTTTTCTTTTTTTGCTGAAGCAGTTGGGGTTAAGTGACTTATCAAGGGTCACACAGCTAGGAAGTGTTAAGTGTTTGAGATCAGATTTGAACTGAGGTCCTCCTGACTTCAGGGCTGGTATTCTATCTACTGTGCCATCTAGCTGCACCAATTGCCTGCTTTTTTTATACTGGTAATTTAGTTCCACTATCACTCAGAATAAGAATTGTCAATAATCTGTTTCCTGAATTTTTTCCAAGAAACCAGATCCATATTTTATTTATCAATTCAATCATTGTCTTTCTTTAATGCATAAAGCTTTATTATAGTATATTATCTCCATTAATTAGAACTTTAATTATATTTAACCAATTAACACTTTATGCTTTCAGTTTTGTTAATAATTTTTTTGACTTTCAGAATTTCTATTATTTTAGTTCTGTTTTTGATTTGTTGATTTTCTAATTTTTTTAAGTTACATATCCAATTAATTGTTTTTTTCTCTTTTGTTGATGACATTGTCTAGAATTATAATTTTTCTTCTCACAACTGCCTTAATTTTATTCCAAAATTTTAGGTATGTTTTTCATTATTGTCTCTTTCTTTGATGAAATTATTTCTAAAGATTCAGGCCAATATCAACAGATTTATGATGAAGATAGCCTTTTGCATCCAGAAAGATGACTGTGGGAACAGAATGTGGATCACAACATAGTATTTTCATCTTTTTTTTTTTTGTTGTTTACTTGTTTTTTGTTTTCTTTATCATTTTTTTCCTTTTTGATTCATTTTTCTTGTTGCAACATAATTAATAATTGTGGAAATACACATAGAAGAAATGCACATGTTTAACATGTATTGTATTACTTGCTATCTAGGGGAAGGGTTGGGGGAAAGGAAGAGAGAAAACATTTGGAAAACAAGGTTTTGCAAGGGTGAATATTGAAAATTATCGTCGCATATATTTTGAAAATAAAAAGCTATTATTAAAAATGTAAAAATTTTAAATTTTAAAAAATAAAATATTTCTATAATTTTTTGACATGTCAGTTCTGCAAGATTAAAGTCTTTCTTTTTAATGGTTAGTTCTTTGTTCCTTATTCTCATTGCCTCATTTCTCTCCCCACTCCAGTTCATTCTCCAGTAAGTTGAAGTGATCTCCAACAGTTGCCTATTACATGCATATGTATATTATGTATATGTGTATTTGTATGCACACATGTGTATGCATATGTATATATGTTTAAAATCTTCCACTGGGCTTGTAAAACCTTTTATAACCTGGTTATTATCTATCTTTCTAGTTTCCTAACCTTTACTCCTCTCTTTATACTTTATCCTCCAAAAACATTAGTCTCCTACTTGTTCCTAGTCCAAAACACTCCATCTCTCCTGACTCAGTGATTTTTACTGGCTGTCCTCTATGCCTGAGGCATTCTTTCTCTTCATCTTCACTTCCTGACTTCCTTTAAGTCTCAAAATTTTTACCTTCTCCCTCTTAAAGTTAGGGCTTTTCCTCTAATACAACAATGTGAGCTCCCAAAGAAACAGATTCTTGTGTCTTTCTTTGTATTCCCATCATTTAGCACCATATCTTACTAAAAGTGCTATTGCTAAGGTTTATTATTGACCCAATCTCCAACCCCCAATTTTCCTGGCCTGAGTTCTAAAAGTATACACTTTTGAAACCTCTCTGGTTAAGAGACCTCCTGATCAAGGAAGCTCCTAAAGGGCTTCTGCACTTCTGGCCTGTGTATCTGTGTATCTGTGTTTCTGCTGGCCTCTTTGACAAGATAATTTTTCCAGTTCCTGAAGCTTCTGGTTTATAAAGGAGCTTATAAAATACTCTGAATGTTGGGGTCATTGTATTATAAACTTAGATTTTTTTTTTATCACGCTAGAATAAAAGTGGGAGACTGGACTCCTCTACCCTTTTCATATGGTCATTTTAAGTGGAAGTTATTAGTTATCATATACTGAAGAAAGAAAACAAATGGCTGAATATCTTATTTTCAACAGACTTTGTATATCCATCTTGGAGAAATGAAACCTGATTGGTTGTGTGTTTTAAACAACAATAAAAAAAAAACAAACATTCACTTTGTTTTAGGTTATGTTTAATTTATATCCACTGAATATTTGTAAAGAGCTTTAGTAAATTATACATTGCTGCTTCTGGCTTTGTGTGGCTTCCCAAAATGCTGCTATCATACATTTCCATCTCAGCCTCACCTTTCATGTAGCCTAGCATGATTGAGATGTAATCACCAATGAGAAATGTATTTGACAGAGATGGAGTAGCTGACAAGTTGCTAAACATAATGTTAAACTGTTTTGTTATTATTGAGGAGTGGGAAGCATTTCTTTACAAGAATTTCCAACTTAAAAGTCAAAGTGATTAATATTCCTAGCAGACAGAATACATGGGGATCTGTACGGATGATGGAATACTGTACTCATCCTGAACTTGTAGTGACATATACCTACTTCTTTAATAAGCTTCAATATTTCAGGCTCTTAAAAAAAGAGTTGAGTCTAAAAGGTTGTAAAGATTTTAACCTAACAAATGAGTATTATGTAATCATAAGCAGAAGGGTGAGTCACAGCCATCTCAGAGGTGTAGCTCATCTTCAAAGAAAAACTAAATTGACCATACACATCACATCACAGAACAGAAGCTGTTCCAGAGACTTCTTGTAAAAAGACATACCCAGCTAACACCCAGTACTCATGTTCTCACTCACATTTATTAAGGCTTAGAAAACTGCTAATATTTCTCCTTTCAATCTTAGTTCAGGTCACCATCACTTCTCACCTAGATAATTGAAATAGCCTTTAATTGGTCTCCTTATCTCAACTTAATTGATGGACACCCGACTATCATATAGACTTCCATTAAAGAAACTTCCCTTCAGTATAAATCTGGCAACTGACACTCCCTACTTACCTCCAATGGCTCCCTATTACCTCCAAGGTAGTTTATAGTTTTATAAACTCCTCTGCTTAGCTTTTTAATTTTTTCACAACTTAGCTTCAACCTACCTTTTAGTCTCATTAGACATTGCATCTCTTACTCATTTTCTCTCTTTACACATGACACTCCATCGCTAATCTCTGTCTCTTTACATTGGCTATCCCTATGGCTAGTATGTACTGTATTCTTCTGTCTGCCTCATAATGTTCTTTTCTTCCTTGGAGTTGCCATTCCAGCTCCTTTTTCTGTTTTCTTCTCATTCTAATAATTGCTGTGCCCTCACTCCCAAGCTACCTTCCATTTAATATACATATGCATGTTATTTTTATGTGTGTGTACACACATATGTGTATATGTACACACATGTATCTGAATCTATTAACTGTGCTTTTTTCTTTGTACTTTTACCCACACTGCATAATCTAGTGCCTGAAATACATTAATTAATATTTGATAATTGATTGGTTCTACCTTCACAACACAATAGGAATATGTTTTCCTGTCTCCTGTTACACACATTCACATACAAATACAGATACACTCATACACACCACACTCAAGAAACTCCTCCACTTGGCATTTTAAAATATTCATAATCTGGCCCCAATTTTTTTTACACTTTACTTTTTATGCTTTATAATCTTACAAATAGTGATAGTACACTAATAGTGATACCACACTACTATTCTTGGTATTTCTTGCACATAATATTTCATCTGAAAAACTACCTTGAACTATCCCTCATCTCTCTTTACCTTAGTAGTCCTAACTTCCTTCAAGAATCACTGTACATAGTACCTGTCACATAGTAAACATTTAATAAAAGTTTGTTAACTAACTGACTGACATTGAAAATAGAAAAGCCAATTTTTTTTTATTTCTGGAAATAAATACAGTGAAAATTAGTTTCCTTTAAATAAAGCTAAATGAATGAAATAATAAAAAAAAAAAGGCATCTCTTAATAATTTACCAACTTTAAAGAACTATGATAAGAACTGGTAATAAAAATAAAAGAGTCAAGATAGTTCCTGCATTCAAGGAGCTTGCATTCTAATAGAAAAAGACAGATACAAGCCTGATGGAAAGTTGCCATGACCCTTTTGATGCAAAAGCAAAATAGATGGCAATGCATTTTCTTTAATGTCATTGCCATTAGTAACACTATACTAGATTATGCAAGTCAAATATTTTACTCACATCTGGCATTGTTTTGTTTTCAGGGATGCCTCAGATGTCTCTCTTTATGCTTTATCTGTCCTACTGAACATCTTTTTTTCACTGGTGATTAGATTCAAATTTGAAGACATTTTGAGTTTCATCTTTATTCCTTTATTCTTTGGAATATAAGCTCTTCCCTTTTGTGGTTTCCAATGGTTGTTTAATAGCCTTGTCTTATTTGAATTTTATTTTCTTTCTATTCAAAGATCATTCTCCTAATCACTTACAAAATTCATTGCATTAGAATTGTTGGCTATAAATATTTTGTGTCTCTGAAGTTGAAATGCAAGATATTTTTCAGGAGATTCTTTGGTTTGGTTCTTTGTTTTCTCTATTAATAAATTTGGGTAGTTTTCTTATTATTTCCCGAATTATTGTTCAAGTTCAATTGTTTCAAGTTTTGTTGTTCAAGTTTTTGTGGGCTTAGGGGTCATATTCTTTTGGGAGACATATAATAAGCCCTAATTCATTTATCAAATAACTGTCACAACACTTCAGAAGTTTCTTGATTACTGCAGAGTTAGTAAGTGGAGTGAGTGAGTGAATGATGAAGAAGGAGGAGGAAAAAGACAAGGGAGAAAAGCCAAACTTTAAGATTCAATCTTAGGTTGTAGGAAGGTGGTATTAGTACCTATTAGAGAAAGCAGTTATTGTGAAGGCCAATTAGCTTTGAAGGAAAAATTAGTTTATTTTATCCAAGATGGACTTGGAACAGTCGGGAAAAATCCTAGTGAAAATACCCAAAAAGAGTTGAATGTATAGTGGAGAAGAGTGTATAGGTCTTAAAGATACAGATTTGAGAATTTTTGGCAGAAAAGTAGTATTGGACTTCCCATATTGCTCCTCTCTTCCTTCAATGTTTTCAAATTTTTGTTTCATTGAGATAACATTAATTTTTTATACCAATAACTTTGTAACTCCAAGGAACTGTTGAAATGATCTAACCATTTCACCATCTTTCAAATTATGTCTCCATTCTAGTACCCAGGGTGCATCAACATCATGCATTCAGATTTGTCAGAAGATATTGTTTCTATAATGTCAGACATTCTACCATAGGCTGATTGAGTATATGCCTGAAGCATTCATATGTTACTTATATTCCACATTACAACTAACTTTAAGCATGAAAAAATTCAGTGCTTTTTAGAAGTCTATATTTATATATTTGTATTTTAGAAGTCATTATGGAGCTATTTTTAAATGGCTTTAGAATTTCACATATAGGTTTGTACCTATCCATCCCTCCCTTTCCCCCTGTTCCTCACCCACCCAAAAGTAGCTAAGTTGGGCTTTCTGACTGTGGAAATTTTAGTTGAATTTCCTTCAAAATGATTTGGGAAAGAACTAGGAAATAGATACAATTAGAGGAGAAATCAATGCCCTAGAAATTGAGGGAGTATAGAATAAGGCTTTTGGCAATATCTACGTATTTGACTAATAAATAAATATTAAAGGGATGAGAGAAGCAAATTGAGAATTAGCACCCATTTGTAAATAAGCCATCCAGGCTATTTGTTATAATGGAATTGAGCTAGGGGTGGTAAAGAAATCTCCTCCTAATTTCCATATTATAGCAGTAAAATGGGAACTATTACTATCCTAATTTTATGGGTAGAGAAACTGAGGTAAAGAAGTTAAGTAGAGAGATGTTATTAAGATTCAGACTGTATTTTTCAGTATTCATGTGCACCTGATTGGACTCTGAAAAAGAACATTGCTATATATTTTATTCAACCCTGGGGTGACATGATTTGCTATAATATCCATGGCCATGCCACACATTATAGCTTTTAGGTTTTTAATACTATTAGTTGGCAAGATGTCCAAGACTTTTGGCATAGGTGAGCTTCTGGGGGAAGAAACATCTTGAATTAATTTACTTATTCAGTTCCTAGAAACTATCCTCTTTGGGAGCTCAGAACATTTTCCAAAAATGAAATAAAACTTCCCTCACCTTCCCCAGCTCTCATATGGTAAGAGCAATGCAGCAATAAAATATGTTTAAGTAAGGGAAAGAAAATCAATTCTAAGGTTCTTTGATTACCTGTAAAATACAAAGATATCAAATTAGAGACAAACTAAAATGCATTTATATAGATGATTGATCTCGTATATTTGTGAAAGGAAACTGTTTACTTCTATTACACAAGATGTTTGTTCTTTCTGGTGGCCCTTAACCCAGAGTCTGTATTCCTGTGTATCTTTCTGGGTGGCAGCAAACCCAGACAAACATGGCTGTGACTGATAGGTATATGAAAACATGAATGTCAACACATGCTGAAAACATCAGACATAAACCTATAGGTCTTGTCCACACTGGTAATAGAAAAAGGACTGTGGTTGACAACTGTTTTACAACATCTTGATAACTAGCACTGCTTTCATCTGATATAGTTAAAGTCTGTGCTCTATGTTTTGCTTTTCTAAAACCAGGGCTTACAAAATTGAGATCTCTGGTTTTATCTTCTGCTCATTTCTTATGTTATTTCAAGCAAATACTCTGGCACTTCCTCAACAAGTTAAACAAAAAAAAAAAAATCAAACTACACAAGCTGTTTTTACATTTTTCATTTTAAATTAAATTTTATTTTTTAATCTACAAAAATCTATCTTTTCTCACTCACACCCAACCACTGTCGACTGATGAAGAAAGAAAAACAACACTCCTGTTACAAACAAGTATGGTAAAAAAAAAAAAAACAAATCCCCTTGTTGGCAGTGTCAAAAAAACAAAAAACAAAAAACAAAAACAAACCCAAAACAACCAAAAAATCAATCTGTCTTCTGAGTGTATGGCTTCTCTGTCACAAAGTATAACCCTGTGAGTCCTCTGTAATCATCTAGTCATTACATTTTTCAGAATTCCTGAGTCATTCAAAGATGTTTGTATTTATAATATTATCATTATATAAACCCATTTATTAATGTTGTTCACTTTACTCTGTCTACAAGTCTTCCCAGGTTTCTCTAAAGTCATCCTTTCAGTATTTCTTACAGCACAATAATATGCTATCACATTTTTGTAGTCTAAATTAATCATCTATTCTCTGATTGGTGGATATCCATCGAATTTCCAATTCTTTGTCATTACAAAAAGAGTGTTTATAAATATTTTTGTACATCCTTTGTTTTGCTTAGGATTAACTCCTTCTTTAATTTACCCTTCCTCTTATCCTCATCCTTTCCTATTCTCCTTTTCTGAGGGGTTACATGTATCCTCGTCTTATATAGGAATACAAATGATTTAACCTTGTTTAGTCTTTTATTATTTTTCATTCATGTTTACATTTTTATGCTTCTCTCAAGTCTTATGTTTGAATGCCAAATTTCTATTCATCTTTGATTTTTCACCAAGAATTCTTGGAAGTTCTCTATTTTATTAAAGATCTATTTGTCCCCTTATTTATTATTATGCCTACTTTTTTTCCTTTTATTATTGTTGGTAAGTTTATCCTTTGTCTTCTGGAATAACATATTCCAAGCTTTCCATTCCTTTATGATGATGGCTACTAAATTATGTGTGATCCTGATCTTATCCTGTGATCATGTGTGTTCCTTGACACTGTTTGTTTTTTCTAGTTTTTTGCAGTTTTATCCTTTGATATGGAAACTCTAAATTTTGGCCATGCTATCCCTGGAAGTTTTCATTTAAGAGTTTATTTCAAGAGATAGTGAGTGAATTTCTATTTGGTTCTTAAGGATCTGGGAAATTTTCTTTTATGATTTCTTAAAATATAGGACTCTTGTTTGAGGCATGACTTTCTGTAATCACTAGTAATCTCTAAATTATCTTTCTTCAATCTGGTTTCCAGGTAATTCTCATTTTTGCTCTGGGATACCTTACATTTCCTTGTTTTCCTTTGTTTTATTATTTTCTTTTATCTCATGGAATCATCAACTTCTATTTGATGTCTTCTAATTTTTAAGGAATTTGTTCCTAAGAAAAGATTTTGTATTTCTTTTGCCTTTTTTTATCCTCTTTTCCATTCTTTCTTTCAGAGTCCCCTTTCCTTTTCTATTGCTTTCCTTTCATTTATAAAATTATTTTAACTCTTTAAAAAGCTTTAAAAAATTCCCTTTGTTCCAGGAATTCTAGTTGAATCTATGCCCACTCTGTTTTCCTTTGACACTTTGCTTTTAGAAGCTTTAAAATAATTCTCTATTTCTAGGTTATCTTAAGTATCACTGTTACCATATGATTTTTATGATTAATTTCTTTTTTTTGCTTATACTTTCTTCAGCCTACTTTCTGACTTCAGACTAGAACCAGGTTCTGTGTACCTCTTAAGAGAATGTGTGGACTGAACCTGATGCTGTTTTCTTGGAGTACTGAGTGTTGAGTTATTCTAAGATCTCAAGGACAAGTAGAGCTAGGGACCTGTGAAATTTTAATATTCCTAACATGGTCTGATTCAGGAAAAAGACTAATTTCTACTCCACCCCAGTCTGAACTCTGCCTGTTCCTGATCTGAGTTCAAGTCTAAACAAATCACCTATGGGTTTGTCCCAATTAGAATTCCAGCAGACTGCTTCCTCTGAACTCAGCCTTTAGCTATTTATTATCAGGCAGCACAAAGCTCTGCTAGTTCAGACTGACAGAACTTCTTAGTATGTAGTCAATGACTCATCACAGCCCTGGAATGGCACCCTAAGTTCATTTCTTCTTCAGCTTTGATTCTAGGACCTGGTACTACATAGTTAAAAATAAACTTGTCAGTCTACTTCTATTCCTGCATCCTTCACAAAGTTGTGCACAGTCTCTTATTTCCCTGGTGCACAGCCTTTCCCAGGGCTAGAATGATCCAAACCCCTGTTCCTATTGTCTGCAGATCTTTGTTGAACTTGAACAAGAAAAATGACTCCCTGTGATTTTTGTCATGGATTTCCTGATCATAACTCAGTTTAGTGCATTTTCTAGGTCTATGTTGAGGTACGTCAGCTGTAAATCTTTCTGCTACCCATTCTTATATTTCAAACCACCTATAAATGGAGGCTCACCGTCTCTTTATTCTTCAATACATTTCCCCAACTTTTATGGTCAGGCTGTTTCACAAGCTGATCATACACTTTTTGATCTTTATTTTTAATATCATTGATTTCTTTGGTACAGAGAATTTCCAATGAGGAAATTTCAACTATGAACATGTACAATGGACATAATCTTTGAGACTTTCCTGTGGATGTTAAAAAGTTAAATAATGACTTACTCAGGATCACTCAAATAACATATATCAGAAATGGGACTTAGATACAGGGTTTTTTGACTTTAAGGTCCAATCTCTTACCCGCTATACTTAGTGGCCCTAGGATCCAGAACAATGAGATTGATATATAAAAATAAAAACTATCATCATGATTTAAAATATTCTTTCCACTATAGTTATCATTTAATATTGACTAAAAATTCACGAAGTGTAAGGTACAAGTTTGGTCATTTGAAAGTGACAAAATGCTCAGGTGATTCTAAATATGGACTTCAACATTTTAGGGATTTTTAGTCTGGAAAACAACTCAACCAAAATTTATATACACCATGTAACCTGAGACTTGGCTAAAAGCAAATCTGCCCTTAGAGAAAGATAGTCCACTTTAAACAAAGTTAATTTAAAAACCTGAAATGAAAATAAATCAACTGAGCACCAGCTTCAAATGCAGAGCGCCATGCTGTCCACATAGCAGATGCAGTCAGACCACAGCCATCCTCCCTCTCAAGAATAAAAGGGCATAGGAACCTAGGAGGATCCTTCTCTGAACTCTGCCTGTGTGGGAAGCATTAGACTAAGGCTTTTGAAAATGGCATTAATCACATTTGGATCCTTGTACCTGAGGAAAAAGAGCTATCTCTGGGATCTGATTTCTGAGTTTCAAACAGTAAAAGGCTTTTTAGGATGTCTTTGGACGAGATAGAATCACTCCCTCCCACTATACTATCTCTAAATTCTTAAATGCGTGTAAATGGAAAACACACTGTGGGTCTTTATTCTGCCAGGCAGCTAGAAATAAATCAAGATCACTCCTCCTCCCTGGGTCCCCACCCCACTCGCACTCTTCTGATATCCCACAGATGTGCAGCATTATTGGGAGGAATACAAATTCCTTTTAAAATTAAGATATGGAGAGTGTTTTATTTACCACTGAAATACCTAGCCAGTACCTTTACAGCCATGTCCCATCCAAATATTAATTTGAGTACTTGTATCCTGTCAACCTAAAAGTTACCCTAATCATTTCAATTAGATAGCATAGTCTACATTTTCCATCCAGAAGTGATATCTTGTTGCAATGTGATATTAACAACCAAGAGGTTACAGCCCAGAGGTGGTTGCAAGTCAGTGGTGAGCAAAGCAATTCATGTATAATGTATAAAATGTGTAAATCACTTTAGAATCCTGCTGGGTTCAAGGACCCATATAAATATCAGTCATTACCATAATTGACATTAAACTGGATGCTAGAGACACAATAGTTGAATACAAATGCAAGAATTTTGTGTTTGGTTCATTCATATCTAAAAATATACAAAACATATCACAGAGCTCATGAAAAGGCTTTTAACTGATTTTAATAGTAGTCATTATAATGGAAAATGAAACTTCTCCCTGTAACAGTGATGAACTGGGAAGAAACAAAGGAGAGGTAACCAGTGCAGCGCCCCAGTGCCCTGCCAGAATTACTGTGCATCATTCTTGCTTTCAGCAGTCAGCCAGCTCTTTTTGTCAAAAAGTACCACCATCTAATGAAACAATTAAGGCTTGACAGTTTAAATAAGCTATTTTGTTCTTCTCAGGCATAAGTGCCAGCCACTAAGACAAACTATACCCACCACTTTCTTATCAGCCAAGTCATTGTTATACTAGATAGAGTGCCCTAAAAATAAAATCTATTTTGTATGTGAAGAATCATCAAGTCAGGTCATACCTGCTCCTCAGGGCACACTTGCAGTGTACTAATTTCATTATGCTATTTTTACACGTGGCCTCCTTGGATCTCTTAGTATGTCCTACATAGCAATACAAAGCCCACAGTTAATGCTCATGGCTTTCATTCTAATCACCTCTGTAGATATTTCCCTCCTTTGTTCCCCCCAGCAATTGCATGAAGGCCTATATGTAGGACCAGAAATAGTCACACTAATGATAATAGGGTCACATCTGGATGAATGGAACCTACTGGGCCTTGCAGAGCAGATAGGGTGTTAGAAGATCAAATCAATGTTTCAACCTAGATATGGCAGGACACCCTAGGAATCCTCCAGCCTAAGGCAATGGTCCTCAAAATGTAGAACCATTTCCAAAGACACTAAAGTAGAAATTATACCTTACTTCACATCATCTAAGGGCTAATAATCACCCTCAATGAGAAGGTGAAAGGTATATTTACAAATTATATATAATACATATAGACAAATGTGTATGTTATATATTTATATTTACATGTGCATATAGATGTATTACTATATAAATGCATGTATAAATGTGTGTGTGTGTTTGCATTCCCTTTTAGACCTCATTGAGGAAGTTGCATAGGAAAGACAAAATAACATAGTGCCTAGTAGACAGTATCATGCTAAGCTTGAAATCTAAAAGAGCTGGGTTCAGATTCTACTTTTCCAGTTCTGTGATTTTTCAGTAGGTTTAACATAACTATTTAAAATTACTCCCTACAGTTTTTGACTGTTGCAACCTGCACTAATAAAGGGAGTTCCCCATTGATGAAATTTTGTCATATAAATAAATCAGAGTATGTTTTCTAAAGAATGACTCAGAAAGCTAAAATTAGACTTAACTGAGGAATAGAAGTGGGATATGGGCTGAAAGAGTGATTTCACTGGTATGGGAGCTCTAAAATGAGGAAACTCCCTCTATCACTGCATGTCAGGATATTTTCACAACTTCTCATCTTCAGTCCTCTGAAATCATGCTTTGTCACTGCATTGCTCCAAGTTCTAACGTATTTCAAAATTGTTTTTCTTTTTCACATTGTCATTGTATTTGATTACCTATGCTCACTTCACACTGTATCCAGTTCTCATAGAGGGCTTCAGATCTTACTCTAAAATTGTTCTTTTTACTGTTTCTTGTGGTGCAATTATATTCTACTTCATTCATGTTCTATAGTTTGTACTACCAAAAAGGAAAGAACTATGCTTCTTCCTTCAAGATAGGTGATAGAATTAAAATGCAGAAAGGGGTACATATTACTTGATATGGACATATATAATTTTGTTTAGCTTGACTATTCATATTTATTGTGAGGGTTTTCTTTATCTTTTTATATTGTTCAATGTAGGTATAGGGAGAAATGGGAGTGGGATAAAATAATTGCTTATTAATTTAAAAAAATTTAAAGAGAATTGCTAGTTAAGTGGTTGTTTAGGCTAACACAGCTTATATGTCAGAGAAAGAACTTGGGCTCAGGTCTTACTTTCTGACTTCTAGTTCAGCTCTCTAATCAAATTCAAGAACTGAAGTTCTTTGATAACTAAAATATACAACTGTGTCTATGATTCAAGTCCTTTCTTTAAAAAAAATCCATTGATTTATTTTGTTGTTTACACTTTAATCATATAATAATTTTCCTGCAAACACTCCCATGTTCCATTGTAATAAAGAAAAATAGTTAAGTAAAGCCAACTGGCAGAGTAATCTGACAATGTATGCAATATTTCATGTTTAATTAAATTATGATCCCTACTGCCCAACTGTGTTTTATCAGATGTCCTCTGTAACACAGATTGGTCATTTTATTTAATTTGTGTGAACCTGCCTGTTAACTATTATTTTTTTCTTTCTTCTTCTCAAATGATTGTGTATATTATTCTTTGTGTTCTCATTTCTTTACCATATATCAGTTCTTACAAATTTTCCTATAGTTCTCAAAATTTTTAATAGTCATCACTTTCCGTGACAAAATATTATATTGCCTGACATTAATATATCCTGATTGATTTAGTCATGACACAAGGACATCTTTATTTCCTTTTTTTTTCCTAACATAAAACCTGATGCTAAGACTCTTTCAGTGCACATGAGACCTTTCTGTCTTTGATTTCCTTGGGCTGACTCAAGAATTGAACCAATTTAGTTTTCCTACTCACTTCCATTGTTTTCAAGAATAGTTGATGAAAAGCACAACTTTATCAATACAGCTTTAGTGTGCCTGTATTCCTAGAATCTTTCTAACACTCTTTCCATTTTTGAAAATCTTTGCCAATTTGGTAGGTGAGATAAAACTTCAGTTTTACTCCTTTTTTCTTTTTTTTTTTTTGTGTGTGTGTGTTTTGAAGCATTTTTTCATATGATTGTTGATAGTTTAAAATTCTCTCTTTGAAAATTTCTTGTATCATTTAACATTTGACTTTTAGTTATGTAGAGAACCAGAAAAGGCCTCCTGAAAAGATAGGATTTGAGTTTAACCTTGAAGGAAGTCAGGGAAAATGATGCATAGGTAAAAAGGGAAAACATTTGCAAAACAATATAGAAGATAGAGTATTGTGTAAGCATGAGAGGCTAGATATAGGATGTATGCAGGGCAGTAAAGTACACAAAAGATTGAACATATAGAAAGAGAAAGGGTTGTGAAGAAAGTACCAAACAGAGGACTTTGATCCTAGAAGTAATAGGGAGCCATTGGAATGAAATTCATTTGTGAGGGGTGGGTGACATGGTCATACCTACACTTTCAGGAAATTCCCTTAGATGTTGTGAGAATGATAAATCACAAAGATCTGAGTCTATATATGATGTTATATATGATGATATATATATGTATATATATATATATATATATATATATATCTGAGTATATATATGATGTTGTGAAAGTTGAAACAACAATTTTTGCATATGGATTGGATATATGGGGAGAATGATAACAAGGAATCAAGGATGACATTGTAGTTTGTGGCTCATCTTTCTAAAATTCATTTCCTTCCTTACTGCTTTACATTTTTAGTGAACTCTAGAATCTAATCTTCCATTCATGGAAGTTTATTGTTTTGAGGTGTCAACTATTTTTTTGTTTTCAAGATTATATTCCAATTTCTTCACTGATTTCTTATAACTAAGGTGTAGTCTTATCATATGAATGGATCCTTTCTTTTACATATTTAGTTACCATAAGTATTACTTACTATTAGATTGTACAGCTTCTTTAAAAATTATTTAATCTATTCTCAATGCCTTTAGACAAGATAATATCAACCAATTTAGACATAAAAATCTACTCTTTAAAAAATAACAGAGAAATATTTCATCTCTTTTAACACAGTGTTTAAAAGCAATTACTGATAAAAATTTCTTTATGTATAAAATCCAAAGCCTTCTTGATTTCTTTAAATGTTCTTGTTTTGTCTTGTTTTATCCTTAGTGAAGAACCGCTGACAACTATCCTCAACAGTCACCTTTCATGATATACACAGGACAAACTGTTCCTTTCTAACTAAAGGTGTCGGGGGGAAGTAGACAAAACACTAAGCTTCCACCCTGATGACTTGAGTTCACTCCCCACTTCAATCTTACTATTTATTAAGTAATTATGAAATTTCAATAAACTGTGTCAGTTCCCTCTTTTGTGTGAAGGAGATAATAGTACTTATACAGCATTATTTACCCAGTAGGGATATTATGAAGAAAGTGTAAGGAGACAACCTGAGATTTCATTGATAGAGTAATCACTCATGTCAGGAAAATCCCTCTAACAATGCAGGTCAGTAACATCTCTGCCATAGAACTGTTTAGAGATTTGAGAGATTAAATGGCTTGTCTAGAATCACACAGCTAATATCTTTCAGAATTGGGACTCGAACCCCAGGTCCATTCAGCTTTGGGACCATTTCTCTAATGACTATGCCACTTCATCTCTTTCTATAAATATGAGTTACTATTTACTACATTATTATTTTAGTTACTAGTTACTAAGTTACTATTTAACAAACATTAAAAAGAATTGATCATATCTACATAAGAAAAAATAGTCAGTTATTGATTACTTGGAAATAAAAGAGTTTGGTATATTTTTGTCAGGTTGCATTTGAGTTTGGATATTTTGGTTTTTTATCTATTCCATTTGAAGCCCCTAGATAATCTGAAACCACAGAAATGTCTAAAGAAAAGGAGAGGTTTTTCTTTAAGCAAAAAAGTATTTGGAATAAAAATTATGCCAATAGCCCCATTACATCTCCTCCCTAAAATAAAAAAAATAAAAAAAATAAAAAAAACTGGTCTCCCCAGGCTCATGAGTTATTGCAAAAAGCTTCTCTCTGCAACCCAGGCATTCTTCCATTATACACTTTTGCCAAAGGAAGAGAAGCAACACTGAGCCTGATGAAAGATAGGATTGGCATCATGATTCTTGTAAATACTTTAGCTCATGAGATGAAGCTATTAAGAAAATAAGATAATTGTCAATGCTCATCAAGGACACATTAGGAAACAATTGCAAGGTTATGAATCTCTGCCTGACTGGTTTGCTAGAGAAAATTCAGGACAGTGATTTATTTGCCTAGTATTCTAGGCTTGACTGAAGGAGTTCCTGAGTCATAATTCTTTATTATATTTCAATACATGTTATCAATTTCCCCATATAAATAATACTTTCCCCTTCAGGGGTACGATGGTATACTTAGAGTGACTTACAGAGTAAATCAATATTGTATGGTTACATCTTCATTGATGAACAATCTAGGTTCTAATTCTGACAACTGTCCATGAATCATATTGCCTTCATTAAGCTGTAACCTATCTGGGCCTCAGTTTCTTCATCTATGAAATAAAGAATTTAAAATGAATTAGTTCTAGGATTCTTTCCAACTCTAAATTCAGTGATTCAATGATCCAAACAGATTGGATTAGATCATCCAAGGCACAAAAAATTGAAAAGGTTATATTGTTTATCAGTTGCTTGAAAATTTTTACTTAAAATTTTTTTCTTACTATCTCTTATTTTTCAGTCTTGGCTTAAAATGTATACATATTATCATTTATTTTTGATTTATTCTTTTCAGGCCTTTAAAAATTTCAGGTACCTTATAATGTGAAAGAGAAACATAAAATCAATAATAAAATTATCCATGCAGTAAGTAATCAATAAAATGGATTTCTACAAAACTTCTTTATCTCATTGTGCCATATATTCTTCCTTCCTTTTCCAAACTGTTGACTCTCATACATATGTCTCATTTCTCTTCTCATTTTTTTTTCTTCTACCCCTCTCATTTGCCTTTTGGATTTTTTTGTGAGCATTTCCAAGAAGTCTCTTTGGGCTTGAGACCAATTTATCTCACTCCTTGAGATTTCTTCTGTGGATATTCTGTCCTAGTCTGAGTTTGTATTTTGTTCTGCCCTGTCACCATGGTAGCTTTCTATGGTCAAGGTTGTTTTTGTTTCTTGTTCATTTTCTTTTCTTTTGGTATTTTCTTTTTTTTTTCTTTTTTCTTTTTTTTACTTTTAAGATGGAGCTCTGCTCCTGGGGTAAAGGTAGCGCTGTCCCAACTTCCTGTACAGTTTTGAGCCTTGGCATTGAGAATAGAGGAACCTTGTGTTTGAAGGGGATATCTTTGCCTGTTCTTTTCAGGAAACAGCCTGGTTTCCCAGAGTTTGCCTTCTGAGCTGCAACTGGAAGTTGTCCCCCTGATTTGCTTCTCTACTGAGCCAGCACTGAGGGTCTTAATTACTGATTTGCTGTGATTAACAACTTCTCACTGGCTTTCCCAGAGTCTATCTGATCTGGAACTGAACACCCTTTTCACCTTAGTGAGACTGACCTTTCTTGAAGTTTCTTCAGTCTCTTTTGAGATGGAGAGAGAGTGATTTAATTCCATCAGATTTTGTTCAGAGACTTTGGTTTCATTTGATTTTCAAGGGAAACTGGGAGAGTTTGAGCAGCTTTCTGACTTTACTCTGCAATCTTCCATATATTCTTTTATAAGTATTTCCTCAGAAGAACTCCATGATTAAAGTGTCGGGTAAAACTCATACTCATATCACTTTAGAAATGATATTTACTAGGTCAAATTGAAGAATGATGTATATCAGGTAAAAATGAATTGGACATCTGAAAATACTAACTACATATATATCCATCTATCCATCTATCTTTATCTATCTAATTAGATATTAGTAATTCAGAACAAAACAAACACTACCCCAAGCTTACTGTCATTTCAGTTAAATTCAACAAATTGAGTGCCTTCTCTGTGCAGGGTTCTACGCTAAGTTTCTTGAAAGATTCAAACATAAATAATTTAAGTATAAACCCTCAGAGACCTTACAATATATTGTGGGAATGGGAATAAAACATACATACAAACATAATTGTGTGTATCTTGAAATAGAATCTAGACATTCTCTCTACCAATTTTCATGATGAGGCTTCAAGACAAGAATGGCTCAGATTCAAAGTACTCTTTCTGTCTGCATTTACTCAAAATCATTGCATATGAGATATTCATCAGTTTGCATCTTTTCTTGTCAGTCAAAGTATACAGTTAATGAAAGACATTTAATTAAATAGCATTATTATAAACTCCATATTATCCTGGATTCCCCATTCTCCTTAATGCCACATACCCAATCACTTGCCAAATCTTCACAACACCTCTGTTTTTCTTCTTTCTATTCACATAGCTGCCATATTACTTCATATTCTCATTACTTCTCATTGTAAAAGCCTTCTCTTAATTGGTCTTCCTGACTCACTTCTCTAGTTCATCCTACACACTCTTTCCAAAGTAAATGCATACCATTTTTTAAAGTGACCATACCATTCCCATACTTAACCAAATCCAATGACTTCCTATCATCTCTAAGATAGAGTATAAATTCCTGTTTAGCTTTTGAGTTTACAACCTTTCTCCAATCTATCTTTCCAGATTTATTGGACATTACACTCTATGATAGTCAAACTGGCCTTCTCTCTTTTCCTCACTCATGACCCTCATTCTCACCTCTATACCTTTTCATTCTCCATCCAATATGCCAAGAAGGCTCTCACTTGTCACTTCTGCCTTAGAGTACCTCTGACTGATCTTTTATAAGTAACCTTTCAGATTAGTTCCTTTAAGATTTAGCTCGATATGAATCTACATCTTCTGAATCAATTCTTTCCTTATCCCTACAAACAACTTGTACCCACATTTAACTACTTTCTTACACTTGCATTTATTCACTTTAATTTATGCTGTATATATATGTATTTCCTGTCTCTCCCATTAGAATACAAGTTCCTTGGAAATAGAGATTATTTCATTCTTTATACTTGAAACCCCTGCAACACCTATCAAAATGTCTAATATTTAATAGGTGCATAATAAATGCTTATTGTTGATTCATTGAAAAGTAGAAATAAAACATTCTCCTCATCCCCAAATCTGGTGTATAATCTGTTATAAATATTCACATCAATATAAAGAGTGTATAAACATAGAGAACACATATAATAACATACACATGGAGAGTACATGTGGCTAAGGTTATGCATATGATGGGACAGTTCAATACTCTGCTGTGCTAGGGCATCTTCTGGCTATTTTATTGTGCTACTTTACACTGAGCTTCCACTGCACTACTTACTGATCTTCTGCTTATCATATAATTTCTACTATGTTTTGTTTTAGGCAATATCATATTGAAACTTCCTGAAATATATAAATGGAATCTAATTTTTGTAAAGATGCCCAAAGACACCATTCATAGTTTTCTTTGATATATAATTTAGCTATTTTAGTAATTCTCACTCTTAAGTAGTTCTTCATCATATTAAATCCTCAAGGAGGCTAGTCATTATCTTCTGTATGGTCACAATGATCTTATAGTTGAAAAGAAACCTGTTATGCAATCAACTTATAGTTGAGAAAACATGCTTCAGTATTATAGCTATGGTCAACAAAGCATTTATTCAGATTATATGGCCAGTTAGACTAAAATGACAAGTCAGTTCTGTCAACAATCTGAATTGGCCCTATGCATAACACCTCGTCTCAAGATTGGAGCTTATATGAGAATCCTATTTACAGCTAGGTAGAAATCATTTGATAAGATCAAGTGATAATAAATATAGACTATTAGAGTCAAAATCTAAAAGCATAACCAATAAAATGAAATAACTTTTTATACATTTTGCTTTCCTTATATAAATTAAATACAATATATTTTAATTCCGAGGCTTAAATTTGGAGAAATTGTTAGGTATGAGTACTATAGATGCTATATAATTAGATAAAATAAATTATGAAAAAAACCTTATTGCTTATTTCTTTGTATAGTATCAAGTATATGATACATTACATTTTTCTTCTTTTCTGATCATTACTACTTTCAAAACAATTTCATTTTTTTAAGTGGAGAAAAATAAGTAAATGTAAATTAGGTGACCTTTAATTCAAGAGAGTTAGAATTATCATATCATATGATGTTCATTTTTTGATCTTTAAAACTGAGGAACCTGTAAATTTAGCATTATTTATATGATATATTAAAATTTTAAAATGGAGTCTAAGTTGCTATTAAACAAATTTAATAACTACCTTACAACAGTAAAATATATTATGCAAATTGAAGCTAATTTTATAATACTCTCATTTAATTATGTATTAGAATGATGTTTCTGGAAAGTAAGACTGGGTACATAGCCATATACATTTACATACATATGTATTTGTGTCTGTATATACACACATGCATGGGTGTTTGTGTGCATGTTTAATTTGAACAATTGTACTTGCTCTGACTTCTTCATTATAGTAAGCGTGGAAAAGGAATTTGCCATACAGAAAACAAAGAATGAGCAAATAGATGAGGCATTACACACTAGAGGATTTATCTAATTAATAGCTTCCATTTGCTTTGGGTGTATAAGGTGGATCTTGCTTCTCTTCAGAGATGTATAAGGCTTCTGATTCGCTGTCTTTTTGCCATGTCAGCCAGAACAGCATAAAAAAAAAAATGCTGCTGGGCAGAATATTTTTAAGAGATTTGTTTTGAGATGAGGGCTACTTGAGTGCACGGCATCACAAGTAGTTTTTGCCTCCCAGCTGTGTTCTTTAACAGATGGGCTTTGGTGAAGGCAGCATGGGATGTAGCATCACAGAATTAAGTTTCAAACATCACTTAGGAAAAGGTTTGAAGAAAACAAGGTCATCTTATAGAAAAACCGAATTGAATATACATTTTTAGTGAGAGATAATGAATTCTTTAGAAAAGAAGAGGGATGAGAGAATGTTCTATAATCTTACATGAGTGAAAATGTACCAGGAACCATGGAAAGAAGATATTTTACTGCCTATGGATCCTTTTGCTTTGGACTTAATGCCAGCTAGTTATTTCTCATAAGTAGAACTGTTAACACATGAAATACCTATTCTCTTCCCAATTTTATAACTCTTTTCCAGATTTCTTAGTAAATTTGTGAAGCAAGATCTGCTGAATTATATAACAAGTTAGAACTTCAAAGACAAAGAAGAATCCATCATAAAAATTTTTTAAAAATAAAATTATGGCTCTAAAATCAGCAGGGGCAGATTGATTAGCAATTCCTGAAATATCTCTAAAAATATTGAAGACAGAGGGTTGGATATGGATTTAGATTGAAATGGGTGTCCACAGTACCTCTACTAATATACCTCATGAGATGTTTCCCTGGGAAAACTTTCTCTATTAGCCACCTCAGGTATATGAATATGAAGTTCATCTTTAATAAACCCATTCTAACAATTTGTGATATTTGCCTTGCTCTATGTGAGGGTACTTCACTCTTCCTTCAATGATCCCATATCATATTGCTTTCTCTAGGGCAAAATATGTTGGGGAGAAAGAATCTGGATTTAATTTATCTAAGAGTAATGATAGACAAACTTTTAACAATTTGCACTTCATCCATGGATATATTAGATTTATTATTAATAATCATGTACATTATAAAACTTATATAAAAATAGAAATTAGAACATATTAATTAAAGATTGTTAGGATTCTTACAAGGTACTAAGACAGTGGAATTGATAAGAGACAATAATTATCTAATTTAGTATGGTTCGGTATGATTGATCTGATCCTACAAAGGGAGGCTATGGGCCAGAACTTGAAACAAGGTACTAAGTGGAATTGAGGAGACAGTGGTTAAATTTAGTTTAGCATTGATTTAATCCACAACAAATAATGGTTTTCTAGTGATATAATGATTGGTGTATACTCAATGTGGGGCATAAAAGGAGGAGGTCTCAGGGCCAGGAAGGGGAAGTCCACTAGAAAGAAGCTCTTGGAGGAGGAGACAGATTCATTCGATCTTCCACCTTTGTGCTGGCTGGAGGCTGAAGCTGGCAGAGGCAAAGGATTAGCAGCAAGAGCACTTGGAACCAAGGAGAGAGATAGGTTTCTAAGAAAGCTAACCAGGCCCCAGACAAAACTTTGAAGGAAACAATAAAAGATTTGGGATTTTAACTCCTGGCTGCATTTGGGGTGATTACACTGAACTTCAGAAGGCCACCTCAAGATTCGCCCCCAAGAAACCTGCTCCCAGAAAACATTATATTTTAGAGAATATTACAAAAGATGAAGTTATATTTGATTCTAGAAAATTGGGGTGCTATTAGAGATTATTGAATAGGGAACTGGCATTTTAAAATTTACCCTTTAGGAAAATTACTTCTGCATCTCTTTAGAGGCTGGGTTGGACATAGGAGAAACTGAAGGCAGGTAAATCAATTAGTAAACTATGTCACTAGTTCCGGTGAGAGGTGATAAAAGCCTGAAGTAGGGTGATAGCTATATGAGTTAAAAGAAGGTGGCAAACACAAAAAAATGTTCTGAAGAGAATAAGGTCAACATTAGGTCACTAATTGGATATGTCAGGTAAGAAAGAATTAGGAGTCAAAGTTTCAAAGTGGGTAAAAAATATGGCCAATTGGTCAAAAAGCATTTATTGAGCACTTACTACATGTCAAGCATTGTGCTGAGGATACCAAGAAAAGCAAAAACAATCTCTGACTTCAAGGAGTTCAAAGCCAAATGAGAGAGACAACAAGCAAACAATGAATACATAAGTTATATATGTACAATTAAATTATATATGTGCATATATTGTGATAACTGGGTAACATGAAGACAACTGAATTAACATTAAGAGTGATCAGGAAGAAAAGAATTGTAAATGAAATATGGAGTTCAGTTTTAAACATGCTGAGTTTACAATGTCTATAGCAATTGATATTCAATAGGCTTGTAAGATGTGAGAATGCAAGTTAAGAGAGAGGTTAGAGAAAGATAAGTTGTTCTTGGAACCATCTGTATAGAAAGGGTACTTGAATCTATAGGAACTGATGAGATCACCAAGAAAAATTGCATAGAGGGAGAAGTCCAAGATAAAGCCTTGAGAGATTCTCATGATAAGTGGCCACAAACTGGATGATATCAAAAGGTAGACTGAGGAGGAGCAGTCAGAAAGGTAAAAGGAGAAATGAAAGAAGATAATGTCATAAAGACAAAAAAAGAGTCATTGTGGAGAGGCTAAAAAAGATGCAGATTGAGAAAGACATCTTTAGATCTAGCCATTAAGATTTTATTAGTAACTTGGAAGAGAAGGATTTCATTCTGATGAATAATGAGGTTGGAAGCTATACTATAGAGATGAGAAGAGAGTGAAAGAAAAGGAAGCAGAGGCTTCCTCAAGTAAGTTGGTCATAAAAGAAAGGAGAGATGATAATTAATGACTAGTAGGGATAGACAGAACAAGTGATGGTTTTTAAGGATGGAGGAATCATGGGTTATAAGCAGGGAACTAGCCTGTAGATAGGGAGAGATTCAAGATTAATGTGAGAGAGAGGACAATGGGGACAATCTGCGGAGGATAAATTTTGCACTTAGGTGGGTTTTACTTATCAAGGAATAGGGCTCTTTATGTAAAAAAGAGATAATGGCAAATGACATATGACATGAGGAAGAAGGAAGGATTTTTGGTGAATGACCTCAATTTTTTTCTTTTTTTAGCAAAATAGATGACACTTAGCTGAGAGGGTGAAAGAAGGTGAGCCATGGAAGGTTTAAGGAGGAATGAAAAGTTCTAAAACAGATAGTCAATAAATGGGATAGGGAATAAATTAAGATAGTATAAATGAATTGCTTTGTTGTAACTTCTTTCTCAACTGGCACTTCAACATATATATTAATATTCTTTAATATGTAGAAATTTCAGAATTCATAAACATGAGGTAAGTGACAGTAGAATCAAGCATGTCATCATCTCTATATGTTGGTGAAGTAGGTAGAAGAAATGAGTCACAGGAAACTAATACATTCAAAATTAGGAAGCTAGAGTTTTTGAGGGAGTATAAATACGTATGCTGAAGTAAATAATATGAATTGAATATGAAGTCTCAGGAAAAATATAAAATTTTAATGGAACCAGTCAGACAGCTTCATGATGTTCTGCAACTCAGAAGCAAAAGGAAAACAAAAACAAAAACAAAAGCAGTGGATAAAGGCAGTAATCCAACTCTGAGTGTTGGGAACAGAGATACCATAAGAGGGTTAGGGGATAAAGTATATTTGAGCATTTTCATCAAGATGCCAAAATGAGGAAAAGCAGAGAGTGTAGTTACTGCAAGAGCAATGGTTTGGGAAGTAACTGAGGAGTGGAGGAATTGATTGTTACAATGAAGATGAAGAACAAGTTTAAGGGTCAAAAAGAAAAGAAAAAAGAAAGCTGGAACGGCAATAGATAAAAATGAGATAAAGGAAGGAAGGGAAACATATTAGTTTGCAGAATCAAAGTTATCGCTCTCTCTTGACATTGGTTAAAGGAATAGGTTTTGGAAAATGAGTAAATTAAGGAAGTGAGCATTTGAGGGAATATCAATATTTATGTTGAAGTGCTCTAGTATGAGGCTGGAAATGGGGAGGAAAGATCATTACTCAGATACTGAGATACCGAAATCATTGATGGAAAAAGGAAGGATACCTGGAGGACATTCAATAACAGCCTCCAGAAATTTGATTGGGTGATTAAACAAGTATTGAATGAATCCCAGAGGAGAAAATACTATTGAGTAATTCCAGTGCTAGAGGAGCAATATGAGTTAGGCAATGGAAAGAAGCAATCTTCTGATTCTAAATTTTCACTGGCTCTGCCCCATGTCTGGAATGTTCTTCCCCCTCATCTTTCACTATAGAGTTCCCTGATCTCCTTCAATCACCACAACCAGTATGAGTGTAAACATATCTAGAAAAGTTAGCCAGGGATGCCTGTCATCAGGAAGGAACTTGTTAGTGAAGGGAACAAGTTTGAGGGAGTGAGAAGGGAAAAGTTTAATATGAAAGCAATTTTCTTATTTACAGAGCAGGCATTCCCAAAGAGAACTGTGGGAGGAGTGGGTGGATCTGAAGTAGGACATTAGAGATATTGAGTTAATGGGATTGAGATTAAGAAGTGAGCACTGGGAATCTGCAGTAATGACAGGTAAGGATTCATACTCAATGGAATGGGAAGAGTACAACAAAACTAAGTATGAAAGAATGAGTTTACACAGATTATCAGTAACCAAAAAGAAATCTTTTGAGGGATTGAAGGGATTAGAAAATTCAGTAATTTCCAATATTTAATCTTGTGGCAGATGATGCTTTCACAAAGAGAGCTGCTATAAATATTTTAGAACATATAGGTTCCTTTTCTTTATTCCTAATCACCCAGAAACAAATCTGCTAGTGGCAGATCTAGGGATTTTCATAACTCTTTGGAGAGTACCAGATCACTCTCCAAAAAGATTGGAGCAGTTCACAGTTCCACCAACAGTGAGTTAGTGTCTCAGTTTTTCTACAACCCCTCCAACATTTGTTATTTTCCCTTTCAATTGTTTTCACCAATCTGATAGATGTATAATAATATCTCAAGATAGTTTTAATTTGCATTTTTCTAATTAATGATTTAGATAATTTTTTTCCTTATGAATATAAGTTGTTTTGATTTCTTCATCAGAAAACTGCCTGTTCACATTCTTTGACCATTTCTCAACTAGGGAATAATTTGTATTCTCATAGATTTGACAAAGTTTTTATATATTTGAGATATGAGACTTCTATCTGGGAATCTATCTATAATTCTCTCCCTGATTTTCTGCTTTTCCTCTGTATTTGGCTATATTTTATTAATTTTTCCAAGACCTTTTTAATTTAATGTAATCAAAACTGTCCATTTTACACCTCACTTTGCTATCTTCATTATATTCAAATGTTTATTGTTATTTATATTATTTGTATAGGTGAAATTTTTCACCTCTCCATATGTCTGATAGGTAATATGTTCTATCATAGAACATTACCTTCTCTATATCTAGGTCATGTATCCATTTTGATCCTCTATTGGCAAATGGAGTAATTTAATCCATTTTCTTCCAGACTGCTTTCTAGTTTAGCTAACAATTTTTGCCAAATAATGAATTCTTATCTCTAAAATTTATATCTTTATACTTGTCAATATAAGGTTATTATATTTATTTGCAGCTGTAAATTGTATGTATTCTCTGTTCCACTGATTTTCCTATTTTTCAGTTTCAGATAGTTTTAATAATTGCTGCCTTATAATGTAGTTTAAGATCCGATATTACTAAACTTCCTTTATTTTTTTAATTATAGATTTTTATTTACAAAACATATGAAACATATGCATGGGTAATTTTTCAACATTGACCCTTGTAAAACCTTCTGTTCCAACTTTTCCCCTTTTTCCTCAGCCCCTCCCTGAGATAGCAGGTAATCCAATACATGTTGAATATGTTAAAATATATGTTAAATCCAATATATGTATACATATTTATACAGTTATCTTGCTGCATAAGTAAAATCAGATCTAGAAAGAACAAAAAAAAAAACAAAAACCTGAGAAGGAAAACAAAAATGCAAGTGAACAATAACAAAAAGAGTGGAAATGCTATGCTATGGTACATACTCATTTCCCATAGTTCTCTATCTGGGTATAGCTGATTGCCTTCTTTACTGAACAATTGGAACTGATTTGAATCATCTCATTGTTGAAGAAAGCCACGTCCATCAGAATTATCATATAATTTTGTTGCCCTGTATAGTGATCTCTTGCTTCTGCTTATTTCACTTAGCATCAGTTCATGTAGGTCTCTCCAGGCTTCCCTGAATTCATCCTGCTGGTAATCTCTTACAGAACAATAATATTTCATAACATTCATATATCACAATTTACCCAACCATTTTGCTCCAATCAATGGGCATCCACTCAGTTTCCAGTTTCTAGCCAGTACAAAAAGAGCTGCCACAAACATTTTTGCACATGTGATCCCTTTCCCTCCTTTAAGATCTCTTTGGGATATAAACCCAGTAGAAACACTGCTGGGTCAAAGGATATGCACAATATGATAACTTTCTGAGCATAGCTCCAAATTGCTCTCCAGAATGGTTGGATTCTAAACCTCCTTTCTTTACAATTTTCCCCCTTTGATATTTTTTTTTTCTTCCAAATGAATGTTGTTAATGTTTTTCTAATTCAATAAAATTATATTTTTCTAATTTAATTGGGATGCCATTAAGTACATGTTAGTTTAAGTAAATTTGTCATTTTCATTACATTGCCTAAGCTGTCATTAAAGAACAATATTTCTTGCTCTTGTCCTCAAAGGAGAAGACACATTGCCCTAGAGAAACCTGATCAACAGGAACTCTGTGGTCACTGAAGACAAGAGATTGTCCTGTGATAATACAGTTTTAAACACATGATCTAAAGAGCAGAGGGCTGCTGGTGGGTTCTGGGGATCATTTTATTGAATTTTGTCTAATTTTTTGCAACGACTTTGGAAAATGGATTAGGCTTTTGTACTTTTTGTAAAATTTGTAGCATAATTGTTGAACAGTATAAATAAGATGAAATAAATGACTTCCTCTTCCCTGCAGAATAAAATATAAACTCTGGAATTTATATCTCTTCACAACCTGGCTCTTTCCTATCCTTTGAATGTTCTTGAATATTACTCTTGTACACACTTTATTCAATCACACTATGCTGGCCTATTTGCACTTCTGCACACACAACATCCTACCTCCTATTTTCTTGTCTTTGCACTGGCTGGCTCCCATGCCTGGAATGCATTCTTGCTTCCCCTCAACATATTAAAATCCCTGGTTTTTTGTTTTTTTTTTAAGATTTAGCTCAAATAATCCTTTCCCCATGAAGCTTTTCCTGATTTTCTTAGCTACTAGTTCATAGCCTCCCTAAATTATCTTTTATTTGTTGTTATTTATAGACTCTCATATGTATATGTTGTTTCTCTCATAAAAATGCAAAGTTCTTAAGGCGAGGGAGTTTCTCCTTTTGTATTTGTATCCTCACTGGCACATTGTAGACAATTAATGTCTGTTATCTAGTTGACTGAATAAGAAAGCGATTAGATAAACAATATGAAATCAGATTATAAAGATAGATGAAGATAGATAGAAGAAAGATAGATCATGGATGGTCTTGAATGTCAGGATAAGAAGTTTGTATATTATTCTACAATCCTTATCCCAAAATTAAGATTTCCTGATGTGGGGAAAAGACACAACACAAGAAATTCAAGAATGTAGGACAATGTCTTGTTAAAGAGATTTAGAATGAAGTATTACTTTGTACAATTAACCTCTCTGAACTACAGAATCCTCACCTGCAAAGTGAAGAGGTTGCACTCTGACATTTAAAATTCCTTTCTGCTTTCAATGCTATGATACTGCATCTATAATTGGGGGGTGACCTATGTATATAAAGAAAAAAATGAAAACAAGAGAAGTCATGAATTATGAAAAAGAGGAACTATTAAGTAACTAGAAGATAGTGACAAAAACCTGTCTAAAATCCATGAGATGGTGGGGTATTAGATTGTGCACAGAAAATATAATTCCCCAGCTCAGGATCTTGGAGAACAGAAAATTCCCAGTGATGGGAATCCCTAAGTGGCTGAAATAGAATTGAAATTAGGGTTATGGGAATTGATGAAGTTAATAAATTTAAAGATCATGGTGTGAGAATGATTATCAATGGGAATTTTGAAGTCATCAAATATAATGGCAGAGATTGGGACTCATAGAAAAACCATATACATTGCCTAAAATCATTGAGTTATGTGCATTAGTATCTTGCAGTCCTATAGATAGTAGCCACAAGAAGCTGAGTAAGATGCTTTAATTAGTGAAATTAGAAGTCACAAAGATTATGGAATGATAAGATTAAAAAAGGTCATAGGAATAAAGAATGTGCCAAATCCAAGTCTCTTCCAATTGTAGTGTACAAAACATAGTTAGCTGGATTACCCTGAGAATTATGCAAGGTCTTTTCCGCCTGTATTTAAAAGCTGTCTCTTAGGATTCAATCATACTAATCTAATTCAAACCTTTTGAATCGTGACCTAGTGCTTCCTGTTAGTCCACGTAGTTTCATTCAAAATACTTACCTTGTTAAAGTCAATGTTCTAGTTTCTAAAGAGATACAAAATTGAACAAAATCTTGCACTTGATGAATTTAAAAATAGTAAAAAGATAAGACATGCACATAAACAGACAGATGGATAGAAGGACATAAAAGGATGAAGAGAGACAGAATATTAATATGGGCTTTAAAATTTATACAGCACTTTCTTCATATTTTAGAGGAATCTTGTGAGCAAGGAGTGCAAGTATTATCATTCCTACTTTATAAATGAAAAAATTGAGATTCACAATTTTCCCAGTTTCCCATAAATGAGATGCAAAGTGATATGAGCCTTCAGAAGAGG
The DNA here is from genome assembly GCF_048593235.1 of Sminthopsis crassicaudata. NCBI lineage: Eukaryota > Metazoa > Chordata > Mammalia > Dasyuromorphia > Dasyuridae > Sminthopsis > Sminthopsis crassicaudata. The sequence continues at coordinate 540,835,536 of NC_133617.1, forward strand.
GACCTATAACTCAAAGGAAAAGGAAAGACTTTCTAGGGAAATTAGACTATCACTCAGGAGTGTTAATCAAAAGAAATGGGAGAGCTAGCAATCAGGATAGAGAGGTCTTCTAAATATGATGAAGAGACAGGAAATGTAAAGCATGTTGGAGGAATCTCAAATAAAAAGAACAAGTTTCTGCCCTCAAAAAGCTTACAATTTACTTGGATAGATGAAAAATAAAAGAATGATGTGAAAGTTACATAAATTAGTTGCATCCATTCAATTCAGAGCATTGAGATGATATGTAGAAGTTTCAATTTGGCTGCAAGTGATTCTTACAATTCATTTAAAAAACAAAAATTAAGTTAAAATAAATACATTCCATCTGTCCACATTTAATGACTGTAATAACTAGACATTTCAATATAATTCACATGTAACCATTTCCCAGTCACTGTAAATATTACAATCTCTGTATTATAAAATGTGATTATAAAGTATTGTTGTTTGTTGATATAAAAAATCAGATTTTATGTGTAAAAACGAGTATCATCCTTAAAGGAGTTACCTCAAACAATCATACATATATTTCCAAAGTTCTCTCCTTGTTCACAGCAACTATTGAGTGGATATTGTAGCAGATTAGAAATATCACTGGATTTAGTCAGAAGACCCAGATTTATATGCTAAAACTGTTTTTTCCTACTTTTATAATCTTAGACAAGTTACTTTCCTCCTTTGGAAATTGGACTATATGTGATCTAAGCTCTTTTACCTCTCAAGAATTCTAGGAATCTATGAACAGCCATTTATGATCTATAAGAAATTGTCTTCATACCCAGGTACTGTGTATAATAAGAAAATTAGTCTCCTTGCTTTGTAGCCATATTTTCCATTGTATTTCATCATTTGATATTTCATTTCTCTTTCTTTCAATGATTTTTTTTTAACAAAAATATCATGCAGCATGTTTCTTATATTCTTGTATTACATCTTCTTCCTCTCCACTACACATATAATCAACAATTTTTTAAATTTCTATAATATCCCTTAAATCTAACTAGTGCTTTCTTTTTAAATACTTAACTACCCACCTTAGTTAAGTCCCTTGATACCTCTGGCCTAAATTATTACAAGGGGTTCTTAATTATTCTCTCTTCCTTGATTTCCTTCTCATCCCAATACATCCTCCATACAGCTTCCAAAATGTTTATGCCTAAAAGCACAATTGATCAAATAATAATTATTCAGTATACCTCCATGTTCTTCCTAATGACAGATTAGTTCACAGCTATACCTATTTTCCCACATTCTTTCCAGCATTTTCCTTTTCTATCATTTTAGTTAATAAAGTTGTTTTTTTTTTTTAATATTTTTGTAATTTTACAATTTCCTTCCTGATTTAGCTCATTTCCCTTTAAATCACTTCTTTAAAATCTTCCTATGAGGCCTCATTTCTCAATGCATAGAAAAGTAAGTCAAATTTATAAGAAAAAATAATTCCCCAATTGATAAATGATCAAAAGATATACTCTATGGCCTAAGAGTATCTTTTGACTAAACAATACCACTACTTGGCACAAATCCCTAAACAAATTTTTAAAAGGAAAAAAACCAATATGAATAAAAATATTTATAGCAGCTCTTTTCTCAGGGCAAAGAATCAGAAATTGAGTGAATGCCTATCAATTGGCGAGTGGCATAGGATTATGAAGGAATATTATTGTTCCATAAGAAATGATGAGTGGAATGCTATCAGAAAAATCTGGAAAAGTCTTCCTTGAGCTTAAGCAAAGTAAAATGTTCTGTGTACTTAGTAATAGCAAAGTTGTGGGATGATCACTGTGAATGAATTTGCTGTTCTCAGCAATACAATGATCCAAGGCTAATGTGAAGGACTTATATAATGAAAAATGCTCACCATGCCCAGAAAAAGAACTGATTGTATAGACTGAAACATAATTTTTTAAACTTTCATCTTTTTTCTTGAGTTTTTTTTTTTTTTTTGGGGGGGGAGATCTATGTCTTTTCCAATTTTACAGAAGTATTTTGTACAACTTCACATGTGCCTTCTTAATGGAGGTGGGGAGGAAAGGGGAGAATCTGGAACTCAAAGTTTTTAAAACAAATGCTTGAAAAATTGCTTTACAATTGGAAGAATATCAGGTGCTCACGGATAGATTGAGATAATATAATAAAAATGACAATTCTTCCTTATTTAATCCACTTATTCAGTACCATACAAAGAAATTACCTGATAGGGCTAAAAAAAATAATAACAAAATTCATCTGGAAGAACAAAAGATCAAGAATTTCAAGGGAATTAATGAAAAAATGCAAATGAAGGTAACCTATCTGTACCCAGATCTAAAACTATATTATAAAGCAGCAATCATCAAAACCATTTGGTACTGGCTAAGAAATAAGAGCAATAGGTCAGTGGAAGGTTAGGCTTACTAATAATCAATGACTCCAGTAGATTAGTATTTGATAAACCAATATTCCAACTTCTGGGATAAGAACTCACTATTTGACAAAAAATGATGGGGAAATTAGAAAATAGTATGGCAGTTGACCCACACTTAACATTGTACACCAAGATAAAGTCAAAATGGGTTCACGATCTAGGCATAAAGAATAAGATTATAAATAAGTTAGAGGAACATAGGATAGTTTACCTCTCAGGCCTGTGGAAGAGGAAGAAATTTATGACCAAAGAAGAACTAGAGATCATTATTGATCACAAAATAGAAAATTTTGATTAGATCAAACTGAAAAGTTTTTGTGCAAACAAAACTAATGCAGATAAGATTAGAAGGGAAGCAATAAACTGGGAAAACATTTTTACAGTCAACGGTTCTGATAAAGGTCTCATTTCCAAAACATATAGAGAATTTACTCTAATTTATAAGAAATCAAGCCATTCTCCAATTGATGAATGGTCAAAGGATATGAACAGACAATTCTCTCAAATGAAGAAATTGAAACTATTTCTAGCCATATGAAAAGATGCTCCAAGTCATTATTAATCAGAGAAAAGCAAATTAAGACAACTCTGAGATACCACTACACACCTGACAGATTGGCTAGAATGACAGAGAAAGATAATGCACAATGTTGGAGAGAATGTGAGAAAACAGGGATAGTGATACATTGTTGGTGGAATTGTGATTACATCCAGCCATTCTGGAGAGAAATTTGGAACTATGACCAAAAAGTTATCAAACTGTGCCTACTCTTTGATCCAACAGTGCTACTACTGGGCTTATATCCCAAAGATAATTTAAAAAAGGGAAAGGGACCTGTACATGCAAGAATATTTGTGGCAGATCTCTTTGTAGTGGCTAGAAACTGGAAACTGAGTGAATGCCCATTAATCGGAGAATGGCTAAATGAATTGTGTTATATGAATATTATGGAATATTATTTTTCTGTAAGAAATGACCAACAGGATGATTTCAGAAAGGCCTGGAGAGACTTACATGAACTGATGCTGAGTGAAATGAGCAGAACCAGGAGATCATTGTATACTTCAACAGCAATACTGTATGAGGATATATTCTGATTGACTTGGCCATCTTCAACAATGAGATGAACCAAATCAGTTCCAATAGAGCAGTAATGAACTGAACCAGCTACACCCAGTGAAAGAACTCTGGGAGATGACTATCTATGAACCATTACATAGAATTCCCAATCCCCCTATTTTTGTCTGTCTGCATTTTTGATTTCCCTTCACAGATTAATTACCATTAATCTATTAATCTACTATTTCAAAGTCTGATTCCTTTTCTACAGCAAAATAACTGTTTGGATATGTATACATATATTGTATTTAATTTATACTTTAACATATATAACATGTATTGGTCAACCTGCCATCTGGGAGAGGCGAGGAGGGGGAAGGAGGAGAAAAATTGGAACAAAAGGCTTGGCAATTGTCAATGCTGTAAAATTACCCATGCATATATCTGGTAAATAAAAAGCTACTTAAAAAATAGTATGGCAGAAACTAGGCATTGACTATGTCACTGACCATACACCAAAATAAGGTTCAAATAAGTTCCTAATCTAGACATAAAGGATGATAATGTAAGCAAATAAGAAGAACAAATAATAATCTATTTCTCAGATCTGTGGAGAAGAAAGGAATTTTTATCCAAAGAAAAACTAGAGAACATTATGAAATTCAAAATGTATCATTTTGATTACGGTAAATTAAAAAGAGTTTGTACAAACAAAATCCATACAGCCAAGATTAGAAAGGAAGCAAAAAACTTGGGGGAGGAAAAATTTACATTCAAAGACTCTGATAAAGACCTCATTTCTGAAATTTATAGATAATTGGCTCAAATGTATAAGTACACAAGGTATTCTCCAATCGATACAGTCAAGGGATATGAAAACACAATTTTCAGATGAAGAAATAAAGCTAGTGTATTTCTAATCATATGAAAAAATGCTGCAAATTACTATTGATTAGAGAAATGCAAATTAAAACAACTCTGAGTTACCACTATATACTTCTCAGGCCTGGAGAGAGACTTGCATGAACTGATGCTAAATGAAATGAGTAGAACCAAGAGGACATTATATACAGCAACAACAAGATTATGTGATGCTCAACTATCATGGACTTGGCTCTTTTCAACGATGAGGAGATTCAGACCATTTCCAATAGACTTGTGATGAAGAGAGACATCTGCATGCAGAGAGAGGATCAGAAAAAAGACTATGGAATTTGAATGTGGATCACAACATATTTTTATCTTTTTTGTTGTTTGCTTTTATTTCTTTCTCATGGCTTCCTCTTTCTTGTGCAGAATGATAAATGTGAAAATATGTTTAGAAAAACTGCTCATGTTTAACCTATCTTGAATTACTTGCTGTCTAGAGGAGGGCAGGGTGGGAAAAGGAAGGAGAAAAATTTGGAACTCAAGATTTTGCAAGAGTGAATGTTGAACACTATTTTTGCATGTATTTTGAAAATAAAAAAGCTATTATTAAAATAGAATAAAATTGTTTTATAGTGAACTGGGGAAAATAAAAAAAAACATTTGTTTTTTAAAAAGTCTATGTTCCTCTGAAACTATTTCTTTGGTCATTATTTATTTCGTAATAATATTCCATTACACTTATATAACATATGATGCCTAGCCATTCCCTAATTGAAGAACCTTACTTAGTTTCATTTTTTGCTATAATTTAAAAAAAAACTATAAATATTTTTGGATGGATAGGTCTTTTTTTTCTTTCTTTAATCTCCCTAGTTATGAAAAAAAGTAGTATTACTAAGCCAAAAGAATCTAATAACTTAATGACTTTGGAAGAATAGTTTCAAATTTCTTTCCCAAAAGGGATAGACCATTTTCCACAACCACTTGAACAATGGTCATTTATCATTTTTCATCTTTGTCCATCTAGATTGGCATGTGGCAAAATCTTGTAGTTGTTTTAATTTTCATTTCTCTAAATAAATGATTTGGAGCACCTTTTTATATAGTTGATAGCTTGCACTTCTTCTCTTAAGAACTGCCTATTCATATTCTTTGTTCATATATCTGCTGAGTAATGGATCCTGTTTTTATAAATTCAACTCAGTTCTATATCTTGAATATCGAGTTTTGCCCTAACTGGAAGAATTAGAGAACTATTTCCCCTCTCATTTTAGTTACATTGACTATATGTGAAGAAGTTTTTTTAAGTTCCATGATTATTTTCTCTTCTGTGATTTTAATTATCCCTTATTTAATTATAAACTTGCCCATATCCATAGTTGCAAAATAAATATTTTTCCTTGTTCTGCTAATTTGTTTTTGACATTTTATGTTTGTCATATATGTATTTTGGCTTTCCTTATTTTTTCATGTGAAATATTGGTTTATACAGAATTTCACACAGATGACATTCCAGTTTTTATAGCAGTTTTTATCAGATATTAAGTCCTTATATCTAGTAGTTGGGTACTATGAGTTTATTCAAAAATATAGTATTTATGTTCATTTATTCCTGGTATTATATACCTACTTGTTGCAATGATTGACTTCTCCATTTTTAACAAGTACCAAATTGTTTTGATGATTACTAATTTTTAATATATTTTGAAACAAGCTACCATTGAGCTTTCATACTATTTTTTCACTATTTCTTTTGAGAATCTTGACTTTTTTGTTTCACTATGTGAACTTCATGTTGTGTTTCTATCTCAATACAGTAATAATTCTGCAGTTTTATTTGTATGGCAATAAATAAATTGTTGGGTAACATTGTGATTTTTTTAATACTGCCATATACTGACAAGAGGAATTAACTTTTCTTCAATTCTTTAGATGTATCTTTATTTCTGCAAAGAATGTTTTATAGATATATTTCTATACTTTCTATGTGTTTCTTAATAAATAGACTACTAGGGGCAGCTAGGTAGCGCAGTGGATAGAGCACCAGCCCTGAAGTCAGGAAGACTTGAGTTCAAATATGACCTCAGACGGTTAACACTTCCTAGCTGTGTGATTCTGGGCAAGTCATTTAACCTCAATTGCCTCAATAAGTAAGTAAGTAAGTAAAGACTCTACTATTTTGCATTCTATAGTAATTTAAATGGAATTTTTTTTCTTTTTATCTCTTCTTTTTGGAGTTTTGGTAACAAATACAGAAAACCATTATTTCTGTGGATTTATTTTATATCCAGCAACTTTGTGGAATTTATAGTTTTAATTTTTCTTTAAATTCTTTGAATTCTTTAGCTGTTCCATCTTATCACCTACAAAATAGAATAATGGTTTACTTTTTCTTTATATTTATTCCCTTGATTTCTTTCTTTTTTTGGGGGGGAGGGGAGGGTGGAGAGGAAGTGTCATTATTATAACCAGCACTTTTAGCACAGTTTTCAATAGTTTTCAATAGTTGTGGTGATAATGGACATTTTTTCATTATCTCTAACTTTATTTAGAAGGCCTCCAGCCTTTCTCTATTACATATGATTTTGACCACTAGATTTAGCTAGATAGTACTATTATCATATTAGGAAAAAGTCCATTTATTCCAATATTTTCTATTTTTAAAATAGAAACTTGTATTATATTTTTGCTAAAGCTTTGAAATAATTTATTAATTCAATCATGTGGTGTGGATTATTTATTTTAATATAGTATTGTTTATTCATCCTCATATTGAACCAAACCTACATTTCTGTCATAACTTCAATCTTTATATAGAGGATGATCTTTTATATATTGCTGTAGCATCTTTGCTAATATTTTGGTCAATATTTTTACATCAATGTAGGGACCTTCACTGTCAGAGGAGGAAAGAGAGAATATATGAGAGCTTATGAAAGTAGAAATAAGAGTTGCAACAGACGGGATATCTAGAGATGGAGTCACAGAATAAAAAGTTGAAAATTACACTTGCGTTGTGAATCTGAATCCATAAAAGGAGAGTGGTTTTCTCCTAATGGATTATATTTTGTTTTCTCGAGTAGGTACTTCTTGCTTGTAAGGCTTTAGTAAACTTTATAGGATATTTTGCCACATGGAAAAATCATATTTCAACATCTTTTCTTTGTCGTTATAGCTGTCAAATCCTATATAATCATTACAGTGCACTCCTTGGTACTTGAACAATTTTGTTTAACTGCTTAGACTTTTTCTTTTACCTTAAAGTTCAGAATTTTGACTTTCATCTTCCTTTTGTTTTTAAAAAGATAGCTAGTTAGTTCTTTTTTTGTTTTTTTCTTTGCCCTCTAATTATGATTTCTTGAAATATGGTAACCAAATATGTCTTTGGTCATGATTTTCTGGCTATCCAATAATTTTTAGATTATTTCTCATTGATTTATTTTCAAGGTCAATTGTTTTTGATCCTATATGCCAAATATATGCTTCTGTTTTGATTTTATCGTATATTTTGTTGTTGTCTCATGGAATCATTGCTTTCTGTTTAAACTATGCTAATTTTTATACAGCTAAATTTGTGATAAGTCTCATCATCTCTTCTGTTCTAAGCCATTAAGTCTCCTAGTCACTCTTTCTCATTAGCTGCCATTTCCTTTTTTTTTTTTTTTTATTCATTTTTCCAAATTATCCCCTCCCTCCCTCCACTTCCTCCCCCCGATGACAGGCAATCCCATACATTTTACATGTGTTACAATATAACCTACATACAATATATGTGTGTAAATACCATTTTCTTGTTGCACATTAATTATTAGCTTCCGAAGGTATAAGTAACCTGGGTAGATAGACAGTAGGGCTAACAATTTACATTCACTTCCCAGTGTTCCTTCTCTGGGTGTAGTTATTTCTGTCCATCATTGATCAACTGGAAGTGAGTTGGATCTTCTTTATGTTGAAGATATCCACTTCCATCAGAATACATCCTCATACAGTATTGTTGTTGAAGTGTATACTGATCTTCTGGTTCTGCTCATTTCACTCAGCAACAGTTGATGTAAGTCTCTCCAAGCCTCTCTGTATTCCTCCTGCTGGTCATTTCTTACAGAGCAATAATATTCCATAACCTTTATATATCACAATTTACCCAACCATTCTCCAATTGATGGACATCCATTCAACTTCCAGTTTCTAGCTACAACAAAAAGAGCTGCCACAAACATTTTGGCACATACAGGTCCCTTTCTGCTCTTTAGTATTTCTTTGGGATATAAGCCCAATAACAGCAATGCTGGGTCAAAGGGTATGCACAGTTTGACAACTTTTTGGGCATAGTTCCAAATTGCTCTCCAGAATGGCTGGATTCTTTCACAACTCCACCAGCAATGTATTAGTGTCCCAGTTTTCCCACATCCCCTCCAACATTCATCATTATTTGTTCCTGTCATCTTAGCCAATCTGACAGGTGTGTAGTGGTATCTCAGAGCTGTCTTAATTTGCATTTCTCTGATCAGTAGTGATTTGGAACACTCTTTCATATGAGTGAATATAGTTTCAATTTCATCATCTGAGAATTGTCTGTTCATATCCCTTGACCATTTATCAATAGGAGAATGGTTTGGTTTCCTATAAATCAGGGTCAGTTCTCTATATATTTTGGAAATGAAACCTTTGTCAGAACCTTTACTTTTAAAAATATTTTCCCAATTTGTTACTTCCCTTCTAATCTTGTTTGCATTAGTATTGTTTGTACAGAAACTTTTTAGTTTGATGTAATCAAAATCTTCTATTTTGTGATCAATAATGATCTCTAGTTCTCCTCTGGTCATAAATTCCTTCCTCCTCCACAGGTCTGAGAGGTAGACTATCCTCTGTTCCTCTAATCTATTTATGATCTCATTCTTTATGCCTAAATCATGGACCCATTTTGATCTTATCTTGGTATATGGTGTTAAGTGTGGATCCATATCTAATTTCTGACATACTAATTTCCAGTTTTCCCAACAGTTTTTTCCGAATAATGAATTTTTGTCCCTAATGTTGGTATCTTTGGATTTGTCAAAGATTAGATTGCTATAGATGTACCCTTTTTTGTCCTTTGTATCTAATCTGTTCCACTGATCTACCATTCTATTTCTTAGCCGCTGCCATTTCCTTTTAATATTACATTTTGTGTGTTTGAATTATTTCTTCCAGGTACTCTTGTAGTCCTTGTGGCCAATATATAATTTTCTTTCACTCAATATTTTCTCTACTCAAAGGTTGTTGATTGTGCTGATAGAATCTTCCCCATGAGACATGAGATATTTTATTTCCCAACTGTTGCACTGGTCCTTACTCCTACCATGGCTTGGAGTGGGGTCCCTGGGTGCTGTGCTGCTAGGTTGCCGTTGTAGCCTGCAGAATGGTCTGGTACTAATTCTTGATGTATCACATGAAATAATGTTGGTAAAACACATAACAAAGTGTCTGTCACTAACTATATATTTGATAAATGCTTATTCTTAAGTTATGCCATATGAAGGTAATGAAATGTTATTGTTTTATAAACTGATTTCAGAAAAGCCTGGAAAGACCTACATGAACTAATGTTAAGTGAAGTGAGCAGAAATAGATGAACATTTTACACAGGAACAGCAAGATTATATGATGGTCAACAGTGATGGACTTGCATTTTCTCAACAATGTGGTGGTACAAGGTAATTCCCTTATTCTTAAGATGGAAATGCAGAGAGAGAATCCAGAGAGAGAACTGTGGAGACTAAATGTGTATCAAAGTACAGTGGTTTTGACCTTTGAGGGTTTTTTTTCTCATTTTTTTTCACTTTTGGTCTAATTTTTCTTGCATAATATAAGAAATATGGAAATATGTTTAAAATGATTACACATATTTAACCTATATCAGATTGCTTGCTGACTTGGATAGGGAAGAGGTAAGGAAGAAAAAAAGAAAATTTGGAACACAAAGTTTTACAATTTTAAAAACTATCTTCATATGTAATTGGAAAAAATACCATTAAACATTTGAAAAATAAATTATTCTTTTTTTCTCCTTTTCTCCTTTTGGGTGAGCAACCTGAGTTCTGAGCCGTATTGGCACTGGCTTGGCCTGGACTCCCACTTGCACTTTTCCTTCTGCCTATCCTGGCTTATCTTCATTCAGAATTTCAGCAGTATTCTGGCAATATTTTTATTTCTTCATGCCTCTTTCTTATTGAAAGACCTTATGCCCCTTCTTAATTTCATAGGTTGAGTGGAGTTTTTTCAAAGGATAAAGATTCCTTTGGATTCTAACATAATATCATCTTTCCACTTCTGTTTAGTTTTTAAAGTCCTTTCTAACCTTGTTCCAACTTGATTCTTCAACTTTCTTGAAAGTGACTTTCCCCTTTCCTTTTCTATAACCTGATATTTTTCCTTCTAGTTTCTCTTCTGGTATGACTCTGGGTTTCATTGGCCCTTATATATTATATCCTGTCTCTGTGCCTTTATACTGAATATCTGATATGCCTGCAATGCACTCCCTCCTCCTATGCGCCATTGAATATCTATATTTCTTCAAAATTCAGTTCATGCATGACTCTTGAAGTCAATTCCCAAGGATTTAATAATTACACATATATTTTGAGTTGTATTAGAATTTATATATAATTTTCCAAGTCTTGTGTATAATTAAAAGGGTATATATTCATTTGGATGTAGACGTTCCGATATATTCATAAAAAGAATGGCACATTGTAGTTTAAAATCTTCAGTACCCTCATCATCATTCCAAAAATGCCCCTATCCATGAAGCAAATAGAAGCAGGATGTAAGATAGAAAGGTAGTGATTTTTAATGGTTGAGGCAGACTTAGAGAAAACAGAAGGCAAAGAAAAAGACAGCACTACCTACATTTCAAAACTCCTGAGCCCCAGTCCTGCTCTTCTTGCACTAGTTGTAGGTTATAGGCTAAGAGGGAAATTTAGCAGGAAACCAGGTATCTTGTGATTTCTCATTCCAAAATCAGTTTATAACTTCTAGTCATTAAATTAGAAACATTTATTTTGTTCTAACAGTCTTCCCAAGGCCTCACAGCACAGACTTTTTGTCACGTAGCCATTTCCTCTGATAGTAACTTGTTTGTTGTTGTTGTTGCTCAGGTATTTCAACCGTGTCCAACTCTTTGTGATCCCATTTGGGATTTTCTTGGCAAAGAAGTGATTTGCTTTTCTTTCTCCAGCTTTTTTTACAGATGAGGAAATTGGGGCACCCAGAGTTAAATGACTTGTCCAGGATCACATAGCCAGTCAGTGTCTGAGGACACTGAACTTAGGTCTTTCTTATTTCAGGCCCAGCATTTTATTCACTGCACCAACTAGCTGCCCCCTTTTCTGGTGTGAAGATAATTTTCTTTGCAATTTTTTTTCAGTTTCATTTAATCCATTAAAATGAACTCTAATACTTTTGTTTTTTTCCCCTGCAAAGGATTTTAGCCTATCAATTCCCATCCCATTTCCCTGATGTTTTTTCATGTTGAACATTGAACAAGCTATATATACTAGATAAACTTGTAAATTTATCATACTCGCTTTGACTAAAAAGAAAGGACAAGTTACTATCACCACAATCACAGGACTGCTTCAGATTTTCCATTCTTTTGATCATTTTCCTCACAAACTACATATAACTTCCCAGTCTCTCTTCCCTTACAGAAAAGGAGGGGCAAGGAGCAACATGTTTTTATTTTACCTGGCACTTGACCATATGTAACCACACAAATACATTATTTTTATTTGAATCATGTCTTGTATATATCTAATGAATGTTTTCTCTTCCTGTTAAGGTGCCAAGGCTTTTAATGGCAGGGATTATATCTAGCCATGTGTTATGTACAGCTCAAAAACCAAAATAGGCACTTTAGGCAAAGAACACTTATGCAAATATCAATAACAATGCAAGAACAGGTTTCTAAGATTTCTAGTTTTCATTTTCAATTTTCACTTTTAGAGCCTGCAGTCATTTACTCATATGAATCTACCCTGGGAGCTACTGGTAATACTGGGATGAGGATATACCAAGAGAGGTAACAAGGTATTATGGTGGATATTCTAAGACGTATTCAGGAAGATCTGAGTTTGAATCCTGCCTCAGAAACTTGCCACTTCTGTGATTCCAGACAAATCACAATGTCTTTGATCCACAGTTTCCTCATCTTTGTGATTGATAAATAAAATAGGACTGATATCAGAATCTGCCTGAAAGTAATGTTGTAAATTGATAACATAAATCTTTTGTAAATGTTGAGTACCAAAAAATAGTCTAAGAACTTCTATCTCTCTCATAAAGTGGAAGATATACTATTGTGTATATATAATGAATATCTTTTTTAAAGGTCCTGTTTAATTCTGGCTTCCTACCTCCTCCTATCTCAGAGGTTGAAGAATTTTAAGAAATACAAAACTTTTATATCTTATAGGCATAGTAAAACAAAACAAACTCCCACATTGGCCATATCCAAAAATATGTTTCTCATTCTCCATATTAGTTCACTACATCTGTCAAGAGATGGGCAGCCATTCTCTATCATGAGTCCTCTGAATTCATGGTTGATCCATTGTGCTGATCCAAGTTCTTGTCTGTCAGAATTGTTTCTTTTTTACAATACTGGTATTATATTATATTATTTTTCTCTTGGTTCTTCTTACTTGTCTTCCCAGGTTTTCCTGAAATATTTTATTTTTTCATTTCTTTCAGCAATCTATATTCTGTAGCATTCATATGCCATAATTTGTTCAGCTATTCCCAAAGATTGGATAATCTGTTTGTTTCTAATACTTTATATTGATATTAGATTATATTAATGAATATCTGAAAGAAAGAGATTGAGCCAACTCTGGGAATATACTTCTGATAAACAGGAGCTGGGAGTGACTCACAAGTAAGGTAAGACAACCAGTTTTCCTTTCCTCTGGAAGACTTTGGGGTTGGAAAAAATGTCATCTCTATCACTTATCTAGACAATAAAATTAGGGGTTTGTAGAGTGTTTAGAAAGGACTAGAACTACTGGTATGAGGGCTTGCCAAGCCCTCTTCAAGGTTTCTCATCCACCTTTGGTGTCTATCTGTCACTCAAATCTCCCCGTGGCTTCAAGAAACTACAGCATATGTTGCAGCCACATCCCAGTAAAACTGTCTCATCAAACAGGCTAAACCAGGTTGAAGATAATCAACAGGTCTCACATCTGTCCATGAGTTAGGAAATATATCTATCCCAAGCACATGAAGAATGTGGAATGGAAAAAGGAGAACAATTTGTTCCTATGGCCATGAAAGCAGCTGAAGTGTGGCAAACTTAAAACTTGGTCAGATATAGAAGATGCTAAGGTCATCTAGTGCCTTACAGGTCATTGCCAAGTCATCTTGACTTTTGTCTTGTCACTGAAATTTGATGACTCTGTAAGAGAAAGTGACACTGAAAATTTTGCCCAAGTCTGCCTTACTTAAATTCAATTCACAGGCTAGTAAAGATATCATCCAAGATGTCACCGGTCCTCATCAAAAATGAAGGCTGAACAATAAGATAACAAAGTTAATAGAACTCTAGCCAGTATTTCTAAGAGTCAGCAACAATAAATGAAATATAGAGCATTTTATTCTGCAGGGGAATGGACTAAGGAAGCCTAAGGAATTACAAAAGGAGACTTTCCCACATGAATTGAGAAAGGAATAAGTTCCTTTGAAATGAAAAAACAGAGCTTTAAGCTCCAGGAAAACTGAGAATTCAGCCTGCCTTGCTCACATGAAGAGCCATTGATTATTTATTACATTGTTTGTCCTTGTCTTTTCTTTTTTGTTTCTCTACTCCTAGGTCCTGGTTTTTAGAACTGGAAGGAACCTTAGAGAAAATCGTTTGCCTAAAGTCACGCAGCTTATAATATTCATTAAGGTCCTCTGATTTAAAAACTCATTAAAAGCTTGCTAAATCTTTTTTTTTTCTTCCACTTTTTAAAACAGCAAATTATATTTTATTCTGCTTCAAGTTCTTTATGTACCATATGAAAGTAATGACATAGTAGGTCTGAGATGATTCAGAATAAGAGAAACCTGAATTTTTGTCCTGTCTCTCATAGGTATCTGCTGCTTGACTCTGGGCAGGTCCTTAAGCAATTTGTGGTCCCCTACAACTCTCCTAGATTATAAATTGTAAGAAATTATAGAATTGTAAGAAAGGCACTGACCTTGTTTAATAGAAGAAATTTCCTTACTCAGATTTACCTACACTGATAAAATCACAGATCCAATCCAAATGCAGCTCAAAAAATCCAGATGTAACACCCTACATTTCAGTTATTGCTGTTGTTTTAAGAAACTACTACCATAATTTGGATTTGTTATCTAGACAAACTGTGTCTGTCCATTATCTGTTTTGTTCCATTAGGGAGGAATCACTTATGGGATCCAAGACTAATTTTCTATTCTGTAGATGTTGGTGCTCCCTTAGGCATGGATGGCTAGACAGTTCTCATGTGACTGCTTAATATTAGTGTCATTTTTAGAGGAAGAGGGATTTTGGTTTGTATTTTTCCTTTTGTGACTTCTTCTTTTCCATTCCATTTAAGATTGACTGACTATGATTTCAGATGAGAAACACTTTGCAGTGAGTCAGAGAGATGAAATTTCACTGAGATGCAGAACACAGGAAAAGAAATGTGTGAAAAATCACATTGAACAGGGTTGTTCTTAGTAGCTGGTAAAGTAGAAAAAGGAAATTCCCACACAGCAGGCTTTAATAAAATTGGCAGGCTGGGACACCTTATTGTGTGAGAATTCTTATAAAGAATATAAAATTGGAAAGAAAGTTAAAAAAAAAATCATACAGGCCCATCAAACACAGATTCCATACACATAGTTTGGCATTAAATGCGTTTCCAATTGAGAGCTATGTCTTTTTATTGATTTACATTAGCAAACACAAGTACATAGTTATGAATTTACCAATGTAAGAGATTCACCAAGTATTTTGCTTTGTTTTAGATTGCTATTAATGATAAGCAAATCAAGTTCTCCTTTGTGAGAAATATGAAATAAAAAACAGCCCACACCCACATGAACACACAAACTTTTTCTATGAATATCCCATTTTATACAAGCCTAGTCTATGAAAACCAGATTTACTATTTTCATAGATTATTGGCTTAGCAAAAAGATTAATTATCACACACATGGAGCCAAAATGGCCTTCTTTCTATTCTTTAGCTCCATCTATTTAAATTCCTTAACACTGCCTATCCCACTTTTGTAGAATTCACTCTTTCTTCATCTTCCTTTTGTAGAATCCAACTTTTTCTTTAAGAATAAATTTAAGGACCATTTTCTTCATGAAAACTTTCCTCATCCCCCCTCCCCAATTACTTGTGTTTCCCTCAAAATCTACCTTGTATTTAGCTACTTCATTAATATTTGTAGATATTCATTCATTTTATATGTGCCATTATATTCCATCCCCTTCAAATGTAAACTTCCTGTGGGGTAGAATTCTTTGATTCATTGGTCTTACATCTCCAGCAGCTAGCACATGGGTAATACATGATAAATACCTGTTGATTGATTGGTCCTGTCCTCAAACCCTTGTAAAATGCAAAGTAGGAAACAATGAGCTAATTTGTACAAAACTCTTCTGGAATACAACTGTTGTATT
Organism: Sminthopsis crassicaudata; assembly: GCF_048593235.1. Taxonomy (NCBI): domain Eukaryota; kingdom Metazoa; phylum Chordata; class Mammalia; order Dasyuromorphia; family Dasyuridae; genus Sminthopsis; species Sminthopsis crassicaudata. The sequence goes on from NC_133617.1 coordinate 540,851,589, forward strand.
AAAAAAATACAGAAACACATTTAACATGTATGGGATTGCCTGTTATCTAGAGGAGGAGGTAGAGGGAGGGAGGGGAAAATTCGGGAAAGAAGTGAGTACAAGGGATAATGTAAAAAAATTATCCATGCATATGTACTGTCAAAAATTATAATTATAAAATTAATTTAAAAATTTAAAAATGTCAGTGAGAAAATTTAAATTTGAAGGAAAAAAATACAGATAAAACATAGAAGTACTTTTCATTTTGAAGTAATAACTCAGGACCCACAATAATAGAGGGCTCCTAATTTGAGGTGTGCTTTTTGCCTCACTAAAATGTATCTTATGATCATACAATCTACATGCATTCATCAGTTCAGGACAGTTCAATTCCTATCCTTGCTTCTTTTATGGATTCAACATTTGAGAAATCTTGAGGTTGCATTTGAGAGGGCTACTCTGAATTAGTATTGAATTGCAGAAACCACTCTTCAGTTTATATTGGGTCATTAAGACTATTAGAACAAAGTAGATATCTGAAGAATGAACTCTAGCAGATCACTTAATAGCTTTCTAGTCATGAGCAGGAATGAGTTGATTTAAATATATGTATGTATATATGTACACATACATGTATATAAAATACATATATAAAATACCTTTATAAAAACTTGCATTTACATGTGTATATATTAGACACACACACACACACACACATACATATATTTGTTGGTTACAAATTTTCTGTGATGGAGTCCTTGATAATGTCCTTAAAGGTGAGGCTACGAGTACTGCTAAGATTCAAACTTATTTACAATGCTGTTCTGTCTTCTGACAGAAAGGTTCAGATTGAGATATGTATTTTTTTATCATGGCCAATGCAAAAAAAAATTTGCTTCTCTTTGCTCTATTGTTTTTTTTTTTTTCTTTTTCCAATGGGAGAACACAGTGAAAGTGAGATAATAGTATTTTATTAATTTAAATTTTAAAATTAAACTTTAAAAAGAAAAAAAAATTAAATGATTCAAAAAATATAAATAAATAGTAGGATTGGGAAACTTTGCTTATATTTTTCCTTCTAGAAGTTCCTTGATAGAAATCTTCCAAAAACTGAGTCAGTTTGCCTTGGGGCCAGAGTTCCTGATTATTGTATATGTCATGGATTCTTTGGGAGTTTAATGAAGACTTCTTAGAATAATGATTTTTAAACTGCATTAAGTAAAATATAAAGAACACAAAACAATTATATTGAAATTCAATTACCAATAGTGTGTATGTGTATGAGTGTATATTTAAAGTTTATGAGCTTGTTCTTGTTCATGTTCTTGATCAAGAACTCTTAATTTTTCAAGCTAAAATCTAAGACTCCACTGTAGAAAATCTGTGGTTCTTAAGATAGTTGCTTGATGTAAATGGGTCTCTATAGGCCCCAGATTAAGAGCCTCTATCTTAGAGGGACAGTATCATGAAGTCAAACAACCTTTCTCCACTGAGATTATAGAAGAATTTGGTTTGTTACAATTCTGTATTATGTGACCTATAGCAAGTCATCTTACTTCTTTGTGCCTCAGTTTCCTCAGCCATAAATTAAGGTATTGCTCTAAAATTTTGTGATTCTATGACCTACTTTACAACTCTGATCAGTACTGGTAAGGATTTTTCCAATTAGCAGATATTTGTTGAGGGGAGAGGACCAGAGAAGGCAAATCATTCACTTCTGCTCTCAATGTGAAATGCTACTTTTGAGAATATTAGGAAAAAATATGTAATGCTTAGAAGACAAAGGTCATTTTATAACCACTTTACTTAAAATCTTGGGCTTTCTTTCTAGGAAGCAAATTTTGGCAGACTATTCAGCAAAAAAAAAAAGACTGTACTAAAATATCTTTTTTTTTTTTTTTTTTTTTTAATGTAAAAACCCACAAATCAAACTCTGTCCCTTTTTAAGCTTAGTTTTAGCTAGAAAGGAACAGGAAAGAGATTGAAGGGGGAAGGGAGCCTGATCAGCTCCTGCTGCTCTCAGTGGGGTCCCTACAAGGAGGGATTCTTGTATTAACCACTTCACTGTTTTGTCCCGGTCTTGTTATCTGTTCTTGTTAAAATCTTTATTATTCATGGATGCAAAAAATCCCATTATTAAACCATCATAAATATTCATAACTCTTTGCAATTGTGTGCATTTCATTTAGCTACTTGGCAAAAACTTCTCTAAAGTATGGGAGTTTTAAGGAAATCTGACTAATGAGATGAGAGCACAGGAAATGTGGGGTAGGAGGTTGTTGGGGTTTTTTTTCATTAATCTGAAAAAAATGCAGAATATAAATAATAATTTTCAAAGATAAGCAGAGGACATATTCATCAGCAAAGAAAATGCACGCATCCATTGACTTTTCTTAACTCTGCTTTTGTGTCAAGAAGAATATCCCAGTGAACACAAAATACAATACTGAAGGGTGAGGATCATGGGCTGCAATGCTAATAGAGTCAGTCTCTGTTCCACAAAGCACTGATAAAACTCCTAGGTTTATTAGGACCAATACTCCTCATTTTCTGCATAATCCCTGATGCCAGGTTGAAATTAAGATAAGCAGAGGACTTTTCTTGTGATGATTACAGCAGGATAGCATCTCACTGGAGTTTTTGTGATGGAGCTATATCTATGTCCCTAGTTCTAATTCAGATTATCTGGATTGTGCACTCTTCCCTCAGCCCCAGTGCTTTTCTCTAGTGATCAAAGGGAACCCAGCAACATTAGCATCATCCTATGCTTGCTAGCTAAGTGAAATTCAGGAATAATGTGTTCCCTCTGTTTTGTTCCAAAGAAAGGCATGGGGATTCACATTGGTAGATACTGCTTTTGTTATGTGCCTCCAGATTTGTGCTTCAAAATGTTCTTAATATCTTCTCAGTTTAAGAATTCACATTCCAAAAGAAGGATTTTTTTTTACATGGTGGTAAGCTTGGAAAGAAAAATAAAATTGTATCAAAAGTAATTGACTTTGTCCATTGCCTGAATTCTTACTTCAGATGCTTGAAGGCTATTACTAAAGACAAGATAATCAGTTAGGGATGTGAGCTATTTTCTTCAAATAATGTCTAATGGGTGTAATGGAATATTTGGAAGGTTATTTGCTATGTTTGCCAACGTTTACCACTTTTTGCCCTTGCTGAACAAATTCAAAATTCTTTTTATTCTAGACCTAATAAAAATAGTTCTAGTCCTAAGAATTAGGCTATTAATCCTTAAAATTTCTTGGTTCCATTTCATTGCTTTCAGACTACTTCAGGGACTCAAAATTAACTAATTTTTAACCCTTTTCCGTTGCAACTGATGAGGACTATCAACAAAAAAAGTTACTATCTTATCTTTTAATCTTATTGTTTTAATAGTTTCCCATCATCAAAATGAGTTCTTTTCTTGAGAAAACTGTTAGGCTATTTTTTTTTTAAACCAGATTGACAGCACACAATCAGGGATAGGGAATAAATGGCCTTTAGAATTCGGAAAATATCCACAATAACATGAATCAAGAATTAGCTTTTCATGTCATTATTCTGAGATCTTTTCATATTTAATAGAACTGCTAAGGAGATAAAAGAACTAACTTGTTCAATGCATGTAATTCAATAATAGTCACTTGGTAGTTACAAGTTAGAAAGGTTATGGTGTTCAGTTTCAAAAAACTATGTGTTTTGAATCATAAACATATTACTTTACTTCTATATCTATTTTGGAAAAAACTGGGCCAAAAAAATAAAAACACAACAGAAATCAGTGTTCCAAGGCTTGGTATCCACTTCTCCTTTGAGATGAAAAGGCTCCCAAAACTTACTACTTCCCCTGTTTTCCTGGAATCCTGGATTCCTTGGAGTAGCAGGAGGGCTAGATAGGGGAGGAGACTCCCTGAATAGCTTCCACAAGCATGAGGTCCTTTTAGGAATCATGACTTTTAAATTATCTACTTCTCAGGAACAGAATGGAAAGTTGGAAGTTTTTTGAAAGGCTCTTGAAGTAGTGAAAGTATAATCCTTCTCTTAAAAGTGTCTAAGGTGTTCCATATACTTGAGAAAGATAAAATAGTTAAGTAACATATCTTACTGAGTCATGCTATATATTCTTTATTTTTTCTACATATTCTTTGAATTGCTCTCTTTCTAGTATCATCTTTTGTTTCACCCCATCATTCTTTCTTCCATAATCAAGCCATATTCCTTTTGCACTAAGATGCTTCTCCTTCTCAATCAGGAGGTATAACATCTTTGTGTGTCATAGACCTGGAAGTCTGATAATCATATCTACTCTTTCTTAAAATAATGTTTTTGAAAACATAAAATAAAAAAATATGGAATTACAAAGGAAATAAAATATGTTAAAATATAGTTAGTAATTTTTTTAAAGTTCAAGGCCAGATTAATAACTTTTACTTTGGACTTACAGAAACTTTGAGAATGGGAAGGATATTGTCTCCAGTATACAGATAGAATTTAAGAATATGCTGCCAGGATTGAAAGCCCTAATCTCCCTTCCACTCCCTATCCCCCTCCAAAAGATCACCTGCTCATGTGAAAATCATAGGCAATTTTTAGTCAGCCTTCAAGAAAAACTTCTTGTACTTGGGGAATGCTTCTGGATGAATTCTTAAATGCCCAGGTAAGAGAAAATGGGACACATTTACTGGGGATAAGTCCTCAGACTTTTTCTGCTTGTCTTCTCTGAATTTAGGGTTAAGACTTGCTATAAAGATCATTTTTGTTGTTATATTATTCTTTCTCTTCTCATTCTACCCTGATAAAACCTGGAAAAGCATAACATGTGTGTGTTAAAATTCCTTCTTTAGGTTTAGTAATAGATCTGGATGGTCATCTCTATTTAGACAGGGCAGGTAATAAGTGTTGTAGGTAGATTCAATGAAAAAGAAAAAGAGAAAAATTCAGGGGTAAAAGACAGACACAACCAATCAGAAAGCATTGAAAGTGATTCTACTTGCCAAAAGTCCACTAACACTGAATTCTTGACACTTTCCTCCCTTTTTTCAATTGAGTTAAAAAAAATTGATTCCATGCCAGTTAAAAGTGGCAGAACTGTCACTTATTAGCAAGATTAGCTTGCTCTGCTGAATACTGACATGAACTAGAGGAGGCCACAGCATACATGGAATAGAGGAGACCCAGATGCATGCTGAACACTAAACTTGGACCCTGAAAACTTCAGGAGGTTAGAGTTTATACCAGAATTCAATCTTGAATATGGAATATGGGATTCCATTCAAATCTAGGGCATCAAACTGGCATCCATGAGATTCCCAGAAGTTGTCTGGAGCAAGTTAAAAGATTGTCCTTCTGAGGACCTGAGCCTCAAGGAGTCCTACACCAAGGAATCCTTTGGTATAGCTTCTGCAGCATTATATGACATTAGGTATGTGGCCAATTGTTATGTGCTGAAGAAGCTGTCAGCCGTAGGGGATAACCTGTGGCCATAGTCTTATTGCTAATAATGTCTCAGTTCAGCCTCAGGGTGCTCTGGAAGCTTCAGAGCTACCTTGGCAACCTGGAGTGTTGGTCGGGGAGCTGGCAGGAGAGCTCATAGTGCAGTTATACCAACTGTAAACTGGTGTCTCCATATGGAAGAAGTATTTTATTTTAATAATGTTTTATTAATACTCTATTTCATATTTTATGCATGTATGTATATATGCATATATATGTATATTTATACATATGCATACATATATATATATCTCACTGCTACTTTCCAATAACTCTTTTTTTCATTTCAACTCTTCCTTGTAAAAATAAAATAAGCCAAGCAAAACAAATTGACACATAGTCTACATCTTATTCTACACTTCTAGTCAACCATCTCTCCTTTAGAAGCAGAAAGCCATCAGTTCTATGAAATCATAACTGAATACTGAATTAACCATAGAGAGGATGTGATTTTTATATATACCAGAAACTTTAGGCTCTGAGGGAAAATTTTATAAAAAACCCAAACATTTGGGCCTGACAATGGGTGATTGTTTCACCCCTTATCTTTAAATTCTTTCAAACTGATTCTTCCTGATTCTCATCATATTCTTTTATTCTGCTTTTCACAAATACTACCAAGGGAAGAGCACTGTGAACACATAAAATTAAAGGTAACAGACTGGAGAACAATTGAAACAGGTAATATCAATGTGTATTATTCTCTGTCTCCTGTCTGCTCTTTCCTTTTTTCCCCCAGAAGAAATAAATGGAAAATGGCTTAAGAAATGATTGAAAGAGGCTGCCTTTAAAATCCAGAGACTTACAGAATGTTAGAACTGGAAGAACTTGAGAGAATGTGCCAGGTGAGGAAATTTACCCAGAGAGAAGTGATTGACTCCAGGTCACCTAGCTAGTGAGTGGCAGACAAGGAACTGGAAATCATTTCTCATGCTTGTCATTTGCACTCCACAATATTTACTCTTTTCTGAATAAAAAAAAAAAATTGGGATCAGAAGGAATTTAGGGAAGTTAGATAATGCATCCCTTTCAATAGAATTGCCTGAAACTTTGCAAATTCAGAAGATACAGGCCTGGGTTGTTTGTTTTATCTCCTAATAATAAAAGCTTTTAATAAAGCTCTTAATCAATAATGAGACTGGGTTCCTCAAAATAAAAGATGGTAAAGATAATACTCTAGTGGGGCAGCTAGGTGGCGCAGTGGATAGAGCACCAGCCCTGAATTCAGGAGGACCTGAGTTCAAATCTGGTCTCAGACACTTAACACTTCCCAGCTGTGTGACCCTGGGCAAGTCACTTAACCCCAGCCTAAAAAAAAAAAAAAAAAAGATAATACTCTAGTAAAGGCTTGTTCTTTCTTTCTTTCTTTCTTTCTTTCTTTCTTTCTTTCTTTCTTTCTTTCTTTCTTTCTTTCTTTCTTTCTTTCTTTCTTTCTTTCTTTCTTTCTTTCTTTCTTTCTTTTTCTTTGAGGCAATAAGGATTAATCCTGGCCCATTCACACAGGTAGAAAATGTCTGAGGTCAAATTTAAATTCAGA